>NW_025334307.1:0-300000 GCF_014858855.1 Bufo gargarizans
ACATCATTTTTTGTTTCAAAACGGCTATTATTGTGCTAAAGTTAAATACATTTAAAAAAAAATATTCCTATTAGGTATCACCATGTCCGTAACAGCCACCTCTATAAAAATATCACATTACTTAACCCCTCAGATGAACACCGTAAAAAATAAAAAATAAAAACTGTGTAAAAAAAGGCATTTTTATCACATTACATAACAAAAATTGCAACAAGCGATCAAAAAGGTGCATGCCCCTCAAAATAGTACCAATCAGACCGTGACCTCATCCCGAAAAAATTAGACCCTACCTAAGAGAATCGGTGAAAAAATAAAAAAGCTATCACTCTCAGACAATGGAGACACTAAAATATGATTATCTTTTGCTTCAAAGCTGCTATTATTGTGCTAAAGTGAAATAAATAAATAAAAAGTATACATGTTAGGTATCGCCACGTCTGTAACAACCAGCTCTATAAAAATATCGCATGACCTAACCACTCAGGCGAGCATCGTAAAAAAATTTAAATTAAAACTGAGTTAAAAAAAATTCCATTTTTGTTACCTTACATCACAAAAATTGCAACACTAAGCGATCAAAAAGGCATATATCCCCCAAAATAGTACCAATCAAACAAGTCACCTCATCCCGCAAAAAATGATACCTTAACTAAGACAATCGGTCAAAAAAGAATAAAAAAAAAGCTATGGCTCTCAGACTATGGAATATCATTATTTCAGTTTCAAAATGCTATTATTGTGTAACAACTAAATAAATAAGAAAAAGTAGACATATTAGGTATTACCACATCCGTAAAAATCTGCACTATAAAAAGTCACATTACCTAATCCCCTCAGGTAACGCTGTAAAACTAAATAAAACTGTGTCAAACCAACCAATTTATTGGTCACCTTGACCCATAAAGTGGAATAATGAATAATCAAAAAAATCATATGTACCCAAAAACGGTACCAAAAAAAAGGCAACTCTTCCTGCCAAAAACGAGCCCCCGCAAAAGATGATCGGCAGAAATAAAAAATATAGGGCGTTCAGAAAATGGAGATACAAAAACCTAATTTTTGTTTTAAAAAATGCTTTATTATGTAAAACTGAAACAAACATCATAGAAAGTAGACATATTTGATATAATTGCGTCCGTAACAACCTGCTCTATAAAAATAGCGCATGATCTAACCTGTCAGATGAATGTTTTTAAAAATAAAAATGTAATATAGATGATTAAAAATCATATGTGCCCCAAAATAGTACCAATAAAACTGGCACATTATCCTGTAGTTTCTAAAATGTGATCACTTTTTTTTAGTTTCTACTGTAGGGGTCCATCACGGGGGCTTCAAGTGGGACATGGAATCTAAAAACCAGTTCAGCTAAATCTGCCTTCCAAAAGCCATATGGTGTTCCTTTCCTACTGCGCCCTGCCGTGTGCCCATACAGCAGTTTACGATCACATGTGTTTCTGTAAACCGCAGAATCAGGGTAATAAATATTGAGTTTTATTTGGCTGTTAACCCTTACTTTCCTACTGTAAAAAATTTATAAAAATGTAAAATCTGCCCAAAAATTTAAATTCTGAAATTTCATCTCCATTTTTAATTAATTCTTGTGGAACACCTAAATGGTTAACAGTTTAGTTTGTAAAATAAGTTTTGTATACATTGAGGGGTGTAGTTTCTAAAATGGGGTAATTTGGGGGTGGTTTCTATTATGTAAGCCTCACAAAGTGACTTCAGACCTGAACTGGTCCTTAAAAAGTGGGTTTTTGAAATTTTCCCCAAAACTTCAAGATTTGCTTCCAAACTTCTAAGCCTTCTAACGTCCCCAAAAAATAAAATGTACTTTTCAAAATGATCCAAACATGAAGTAGACATATGGGAAATGTATAGTAATAACTATTATATAAAGGTATCACTATCTATTATAAAAGTAGAGAAATTGAAATTTGAAAATTTGGGAATATTACAAAAGTTTTTGGTAAATTTGGGATTTTTTCACAAATAAAGGTGAAGTATATTGACTCAATTTTATGACTATCATGAAGTACAATGTGTCACGAGAAAACAATCTCAGAATGGCTTGGATAAGTAAAAGTGTTCCAAAGCTATTACCACATAAAGTGACACGTGTCAGATTTGCAAAAAATGGCCTGGTCAGGAAGGTAAAAACAGGCCCGGGGTTATTCAATATTTGGTGGAAGCAGGTATATCGCACCACTCAATCAGTTTTTTGTGGAAGCAGGTATATCGCAGGCCTCAATCAGTATTTGGTGGAAGCAGGTATATCGTACCCCTCAATCAGTATTTTGTGGAAACAGGTATATAGAACCCCTTAATTAGTATTTTGTGGAAACAGGTATATAGAACCCCTTAATTAGTATTTTGTGGAAGCAGGTATATTACATCCCTCAATCAGTTTATTTTGGGGGAACAGGTATATCACACCCATTGCAAATAGTTGTTCCAATTGTGCTTGTCCCTCTATATAGCTGCGGTATCGCAGCAGAACCGCGCACAATACAAATTCGCTATATACTTTCTATGTTAGAAAGTATATTATAGGTATATCACACCCCTCAATCAATTTGTTTTTTTTGGTGCAACAGGTATATCACACCATTTGCAATTAGTTATTCCAAAAGCGTTTGTCCCTCTATATAGCTGCGGTATTGCAGCAGAACCACACACAACTGCTGCACAATACAAATGAACTATAATATACTTACACTGGAAAAAGACAGAATGTAAAATGGCTGCCAGATCGTGTTCTGTTATAGGGTGGGAGTGTCTCCATGTGTTTAAACGTCTCAATTGGCTGCCCTGTCCCACCTGATGGATGTATCATGGATCAAAGTTTGGCGCAATGCAAAAGAATATGGCCAATGCGAACATCGCCATATGTTCGCATGTTCGTCAAATCACGAACGAGCAACGTCCATGAATTGATCGCCCGGCGAACCGCAAGGCCATCTCTAATAGTAAACACAGAGATGCTACAGTACAATGATAATAATTAGTGTTGAGCAAAACAAAGCATTCAAAGCGGAATTTGGTCCGAAGTTTAGGAAAACTTTGATTCTAAAAATTCGGAATTTCATTGCGCTTCGTGGTAAAGTTTTTTTTCCCTAAAATGGAGACTGGACGTGTTAGAAAGTGAAAGTAAGTGTAGAGGAGACAACCCCGCGAATGCGAGATCACCCATAATGCCATGCAGCCAGCCAATCTGCAGGGGGAGTGCAGGGAGAGTGCAGAGAGAGTGCATCGCCGGGTGCACCGACATTCATAGCTAATCCATTCAGTTATTGATACAGTGACTCTCCGTCACTATTAAAAGCAGGTATAATATATTGCTGTGTGCATCACTGTGCAGTGCACCGACATTAAGAGCTAGTCCATTATGTTAGCGAAATAGTTACTGTGCATCAGTACTAAAGGCAGGTCTAATACATCACTGTGCAGTGCACCGACATTCAGAGCTAATGCGTTCTGTTATCGAAACAGTTACCATGTGTCAGTATTAAAGGCAGTTCTAATATATAGCCATGTGCATCACTGTACAGTGCACCAACATTCAGAGCAAATCCGTTCTGTTAAAGAAACAGTTACTGTGCATCAGTATTAAAGGTGGGTATAATCAGGGGTGTATCTATCACGAGGCAAACAAGACATTTGCCTAGGGTGGCACTTGCCAATGGGGCAGCAGCATGAGAGGATGCCGCGCCCAGTATGTGCAACGCTCCCCGTTCTTACCATAGAGACGACATAATCTCTTCCTGTCACATGACCCCTCCCTGTCCAAGACGTCAAGACTCGCCGTTGCCCTGTGAGACATGGACGCAGCGCAGCATGGACATTTGGCAGTGGGCACAGCGGCAAAATGAATGCGGGCTGGAGACGGTGTCCCCAGAGCTGGCGTTGCTGAGGAGGGAGGCTCGGGGCTGCCTGCTGACTGTGTCTCAGCACTCCTACTGGTTCGACATCTGGGTCTTCCTCCTTTTTGACCTGATCCTGTTCATGTTCATCTACCTGCTGCCCTGAGTCGGTGAGTGGTGGCTGTAATGCCCTGTCTGCCCCCTGCAGTGTATGGACCACATAGGTGGGTGCCCCTACATTACAGTGGATCATGCCCTGTCTGCCCCTGCAGTGTATGGGCGGCCTTTTATGGGTGGTAGCCTGTGAATCTGCCTTTGCTATGGAAGGACACACAGCCCTAACTGCTCCCTGTGATCATCCAGTCGCCATATTTATCGCCAATTTAGTATTTATGGGAGTCCCATAAATACTAAATTGGCGATAAATATGTAAACTGGATGATCACAGGGGGCCGTTAGGGCTGTGTGTCTTTCCATAGCAAAGGCAAAGGCAGAAGTTGTGCTTTTTTAATTTTTAGAATAATGATACAGCCATTTTATTTAATGTACTTTATTTGTCAGTCAGCAGAACTATGGGATGGATGATGTCATTCCACTACTTCCCATCCTGGAAGCAGATGGTGAGAAATCTGATTGGCGAGAGGACAGAAGATGTGGCACCACATCTCATGGCCACCTGAGTCCTGAGGAGGATGAACTGGCAGAGGAGGCGGATGAGGACATAAACGCTCAGGAATTTTATACATAACTAGGTGGTTTATCTGCCCAAGCGACAGGAGAGGAGCAGGAGGAGCATGAGGAGCTGCAGGGTGACGACAAATACGACACAGAGAACCCCGAGAGGGTGGTAGTAGAGTGCAGTGGAGATAGAGGCAGAGAGGCCCTCCGAGTCCTTTGCGCCAATGGCCAGATGCATGCTTTATTGTTTGGGTAGTGACAGCCTCATTGTCAGGGATGACTACTGGGCTGGTGGCTCCACCCCCGCCTGAGCTTTGGGTTTTCTAGTGTCTAGTAACCAACAATGGTGTAATCTCTTGTCAGACTACCTGTGTATCATACCTAGCCTGACTACAGATTCTGCTCCTTGCCGTCTTCCTTGATCTTGGAATTGCTATCTGGAAAACGTACATACTTAGCCTGCCCTGACCTTGGACTGTACTCAGACTTTTGCCTGATCTCTTGCAGTTTTGCACCAGTGTCTCTGATCCCTGTTGGCCAGCAGCCGGGTACTCTAGGACTTCTCCAGGAGGTAGTGGCCTGGTTGGTTTCCTGCAATGAAGTCCAGATGGACAGGGGTTACAGGGTGAATACCAGGGAAACCACCAGGACAACGCTCTTAGGTTTAGCCCAAAGTCAAACTGGTTAGTTGGCACAGTGGTTCCACATACTTACTGTCTGTTACACCAATTCGCATCAACATCTTTTAAAATGACCATTTATGAAGATAGCTGTAATTATGTAATGTATTTCTATTACCTTTCCTGATCCTATTTTCCATTCTGGGCCGTGGTCACATGACCATGTCCATGCAGCTCTTTGTTATTTTCCAAACAAGGTAAGCAACTATATGAGCATTCTGTTGAACACTACAGTAATCCTGGAAAACCCCTTTAAAGACAGAGAAAGGGCACATGTGGGCCTGTTTGTAGATCAGTAGCATCTGTTGTGGTGCAAAATACTGTATTCCCCTGTTGGGCAGCCCAAAGAGCTTGAAGTGTTCTTTGAGGAATTTAAGCTGTGAATGAATTGGTGTTGTATTACACATATAAACTACAATGACTAATGTTAACAATGGACAATCAATGGACCTTTGTAAAAACGATATACTATGCTTTAACACACTTGCGCCTATATACTATAAAGTGCATACAGTATATTAGTATTGACATGCTAATATTTAGGAAATGGAAATTGATCTATGCATTATATTCACTCTGTCATTTCTCAACTTCTTATGTATTTCAATACTATTCATGCAGCATTTTGAGATGCTAAAATCCTTTCCAGTTTGTTATTTTTATATTAAATGCATTAAATGAATCAAGCCAGAATTCTCTAGGCTACAAAATGCAAACAATGGTCTTTGTATTCTTAAAATCTTGACACCAGAATAAACCATCCAGTAGAGCAGACACGGACATGGTAAGGGAATATGTCCTTTAGTACTTAGTAATTTAGTTGAGGCATGGAAGTTCATTTTGGAGAGGAAGTGAAGAAGGATGATTCTTGGTTCAAGGCATCTTCAAACAAGTTTAGAGTTATTCATGCATAGATACTGGAGATCCAACTATTTGATGGCATGAACAGAACGTGTAGTGAAGGCATCTGTGTATATACAGTACTGTGCAAAAGGTTTAAGCCAGTGTGAAAAAAATGTTGCAAAGTAAGAATGCTTTCAAGAGTACAAATGTTAATAGTTTAAATTTAAATCTATTCTGCAGCAGGACCCAAAACATCCTAAATACACAGCCAATGTCAATAAATAAAAGTAGAACATCTACTCCTGGAAGTGATGATATGACCCCTACAAATTCCCGATCTCAACATCATCAAGTCTGTCTGGGAATATATGAACAGACACAAGGATCTGAGCAAGCCTACATCCACAGAAGATCTGTAGATAGTTCTCTAAAATATATGGAATAACCTCCCTCCGAGTTCCTTCTGGCTTTGAAGGTAAAGGGTGGTCACTCCACATTTTGATTTTACTTTTAGATTTCTCTTTTTTTCATTCACTTTGCATTCTGGTAATTGATTAAAAAAATTAACTATTAACGCTTCTATTTTTGAAAGCATTCCTAATTTGCAACATTTTTCCCACACTTGCCTAATACATTTGCATAGTATTGCCCAAAAAGTTGTGCAAATTTGCTCAATTTGCCACATGTAGGGTTTATACACTTTTTCTGACATGTTCAACAAGAGAGTGGGGCTTAGTGGAGAGAGGTGGAGCTTTGTGGGTAGAGAGAGATCTAAGATGCACAATTTTGTGCCAAAACGGAACCACAATTTTCGTGAAAAAATCTGTGTAAAAGTAAGCCAACCAATTGTTGGTAAAGAGCCAAAGAAAAGTGACTCTCTGTACCATATTTGTCATCCAGCCTGAGCCACTGTGATAAATCTGGTGGAGACCTTTAGACAGCCTGTCTAAGCTAACACCATCTTTCAGATTAGTAAATCTGGGCCATTGTTGGCCTATTTCTGACCATTTCTGCCAAGCCCCCATGGACCATATTATTGAGATTTGACTGAACACATTCATGCTCACTATATAGCCATAGGAACGATGGACTGACAAGTATAAAAAAGTTTTACGGCTTATCCTGGCACCATTCTGATCTCCAGTAGCAGTCTCTGGCTATTAATTCCCAGCTGTGCTCAGCTTCTGAAGGTATTGACGCAGCCCAACCACATCAGTAAGCGTCCTATATTTAAAGAGACATTGCCCTGAATGTTAGATTAGTGATCTTGTCTTGCATAATTTCCTTGCTCTGTGCCTGTTTGCTGCTACAAACCTTGCTCAGACCTCACTCGTGGGATTTTACACCTATCGTAGTCTGTTCTGGAAAAAGAACAGACTTACTGGAGTTTGCCGTATCCAGCATAGCCAGATACTGCTGCGCACCATTGTATCCTCTTTGACTATAGACAATTTGGAGGGGGATCCGACTACTTTCCAGCATATATGCTGGCTTTCAGCTGGACAAAAAGCATTGCAGGCAGAACTTTGTGTCAGGCCAAAAGCTGGCATTTAAGCCGAAAAGTGGCCTGATTCCCGCCGGATCCGATTATATTCAATGGGGATCCAGTGGTGTGGAGCAGTATCTGGCATAGTCGGATACAGTAAACTCTGACGAAACATAGTAACAGAGTTTGTAAACAGATATGTGAATGTAGCTTTAGCTGGCCATACACATTAAAGGGGTTGTCCAAGTTATATTTATTGATGACCTATCCTCAGGATAGGTAATCAATATCAGATCGGAGGGGGTCCGACACCTGGCACCCCCGCTGATCAGCTGTTTGATAAGAAGGCTTGCGCGGTGTCAGCACTGCCTCCTCTTCACTGTTTACCTTCTAGCCGTTGCATCTGCAGTGGTGAGCAGGTATAATTACACCCAAGCCTTCCTATTGAAATGAATGGGATGGCTTGGGCGTAATTACACCTGCTCACCACTGCAGATGCAACGGCTAGAAGGTAAACAGTGAAGAGGAGGCATCGCTGACTCCGCGCACGCCTTCTCTTCAAACAGCTGATCGGAGGGGGTGCCGGGTGTCGGACCCCCGCCGATCTGATATTGATGACCTATCCTGAGGATAGGTCATCAATAAATATAACTTGGACAACCCCTTTAAATACGTGTCTACTTAACCTGCCAGGGTAAGTAAGCATTGGGCAGTTAAAAGTCAGCCGTTTTCTTCCCTCTCCTGATTTAGGACACATGCATGCTCAGCCTATGCAACGGGGGCTGGGAGAGATAGCTGTGAGCCAAATGAGCTTTCAACCCACCACTATCTGATGTGTGTTGCCATCCTTAGACTCTGAGCACTGGCTTAGCCAGTACAAAACTGGTTACAGTATAAAGGTTTCACTATCTTGTATGGCATGTACAAATAAATATTAGTACTAGTTAGTTATTCTTATGTGTTTGATATCCTAATGACCATGCAGGTTTAACACATATGTCTGTCACCAAATTTTTGGAAAAGCAATTTTGGGTCACTTAGACTTAAAGAATTTCACCTGCACAGTGGTTCCTCTGTATACTTGCTATAGGTATTTAATTTTCTATTCTCCCATACAATTTGAATTTCTTAACATTTCTTGTTAGCTGAAGCTCATTGTAAGGCTAGATCTGATAAGGAAACAGGTGGAAGAGTTATTTGTATGGTTTTATGTTTCTTCTTTCTTCCTTTCAACATTGTAAATAGATGACCGTCTTACCTTTAAAGACATTGTGAAAGGTCATTAGCCTGGATATTGTACACGGATCAGCAACCAGAAAATAAAAGGGGAGCACAGAGGTAGTTTTAGATATATACAATGGGTGAGATTTATCATTAGGAAAATTTTAGAAGTTTGTCAGGAGTCTAAGATGCTATAATTTCACCAAATTCATCAAATTTGCATGGTTTGATAAATTTGGTGCACCTTCAAATCTAGCACATCCATGTTGAGATGTTACACTTTTTATCCTACCCCTTTACTAAAGAAAGAATGCAACAATTTTTTTTCGACTTTTTAAAAAGTCACCGGTTGATAAATCTGGCTTAAATCAGCTTGACAGGCTAACCATATCCAATTTCCAAAACTGGATTGCATGTCATAAAAATATAAACGGTCACAAAATATTTGCGCAAGGTGTGCAGAGTGTGATCAATTCACATCAAAATGTATAGGAACATGTTTGTACTTGGTCCTGAAGTTCTTTATATGGAAAAAACTTTAATGGCCTATAATTAGAATAGGCCATCGATGTGTGATAGATGGGGGTATGATTCCCAGGACACTATCAATCAGTAAACCGAAGAGAGTACTGTGGCCCCTTGATTGTGTGTATATACAGCTGTGTCTGGATCTATTTCTCAGTGCAGCTTCTATTCACTTGAATGGAGCTGAGCCACAGTACAAGGCATAGCCACATGTGCTTGGATAAACATTGAAGTTACCATGGTGTTAATTCTTCAATATATCTCTGTGATCCCAAGATCTCTTTGGCAAAATGGTTTCTAAATGCCAAAGAGAACATAGAACTTCAGAAAGTGCACTAAGTACCATTACTCTAGTGATCAATAGTGTTCCTTGCTCACAGTTGTTGTTCAGTCGCAATTCAGTCATGCTCGACTCTTTGCGACCCCATGGACCACAGCATGCCAGGCCCCTCTATCTTCCACTGTCTCTTGAAGCTTGCCTAAGCTCATGTTTGTTGCTTCCATGATACTGTCCAGCCATCTCATTCTCTTCCGTCCACTTCTGCTTTTGCCTTCGATCTTTCTCAGCATCAGGGTCTTCTCCAATGACTCCTGTCTTCTCATTATGTGTCCAAAGTCTTTCAGCTTGAGTATTACTCCTTCCAATGAACAATCAGGGTTCATTTCTTCAAGGATTGACTGAGTGGATCTTCTTGCAGTCCATGGAACTCTCAGAAGTCTTCTCCAGCACCAAAGTTCGAAGGCGTCGAGCTGGTCCAGCTCTCACAACCATACATCACTACAGGAAAAACCATGGCTTTGACCATACGAACTTTTGTTGGCATGGTGACATCTCTGCTTTTAATTACACTGTCCAAGTTTGACATTGCTTTCCTTCTAAGAGGCAAACGTCTTTTAATTTTATGGCTGCAGTCACCAACTGCAGTGATCTTTGAGCCCAATAAAACAAAATCTAAAACTGCTTCCATTTCTTCCCCCTCTATTTGCCAGGAGAGGATGGGTCCTGATGCCATGATCTTAGTTTTTTTTAATTTTGAGACTTAGGCCAACATTTGCACTCTCCTCTATCACCCTCATCAAGAGGCCCCTTAATTCTTCTTCACTTTCTGCCGTCAGAGTCGTATCATCTGCATATTTGAGGTTGATGATATTTCTTCCAGCAATTCTAATTCCAGCTTTTGCTTTATCCAGTCCAGCAGTTTGCATGACATATTCTGCATATAGGTTAAATAAATAGCTTCTAACCTTGCTCGCTAACTACCATCAATGGCATACTATGCCTTATTCCTCTAGTGTGGAAAATAGATGCGCCCCTCCAACCATTGCATGGCACCAGGGAGCTCCAGAGTGAGGAATGCAACAGTGAATAACTATTGCACCCAACCTCACCACCGCAACCACTCCAGTCCTCCGCACAGCACTCCACTGTGGGTCACTGCAGTATTAACTTGGGATGCTTGAATCCGATGGTCTTTTTTCAGCTCTCTAAACTTTTGGAGTAATTTATTAAGACCGGTGTTTTAGATGCCGGTCTTAATACCATTTAGCTGGTGGTGGATGCTCTGAATTTATATAGAGGAGCCAACCCCTACATAACTTAGGCGTATCCACCACCTGTCTACATCTATGCCAGCTCCCTTCTTAAAACAGGCATAGAAAATTTCCAGACCTCCCCCTTCACATCCCACGCCATGCCTTCTTTTTTAGACATGGTGTAAGCGGGGAAAAATAGCAGATTTGGCCGCAAATCTTCTTTGTTACCAAATCTGCAACAGATATAAGCAAAAAATTGACGTACAGTATATCTGATAATAAAAGATCCCCTATGTACCTAAGACATACTATTTTTAGATTTATGTGTTAATTTGAAATTAATATTCTAAAGAACTGAAAAAACTGATGTGTAGAAATGAATTGTTTATTTCCTACAATGCCAGGTTCTCTTTCTGTATAAATCAGGGATCAAGCAAGCACTACCCTGATAGCCTCTCGTGCAAGGACCCAGTCCAGTCCGTAAACAATCAAGGAGAAAAAGAAAAAGATGTCCACTACTGAGATGAAAATAAGATCTTCAGTCTTTATTAAGCTTCATGTAAAAATACATCTCCACATGGAAAGCGGTAACGCAACAAATACGTTTCGATCTAACAGATCTTAGTCATGGATTCCCTGCCACATAAGAATACTCCAGTAAAATAAATGGCACGTAGAATTAGGGGTCCTGCAGCAATTTGTAGGCACCTCAAGTTACTCTTGTGGTCTGTAGTTTTCAGGATTTATACACCAGATAGGTGAGTTCTGTTGAAGCAATTTTCTTATTTTAGGCATGATGTGGAACCTGTACAAAGTTCATGTTGACACATACAGTATTTATCCATTATGGAGCACACAAACAATGGCATCACTATAAAAATACATATGAACGTATGGAAGTGGTATGTATAACATTTGGTTTTAATTCTATTGTGTTCCCCCTGTCCATGGTACTGATCAAATGAATAATAAAAATCTTACTCTAGCAACATCAACAATGTACAAAGCTTTTGTGTTACCCATTTATTGAGGAGTGTTTCATTAAACATAGATAAAGCCCTCACAAAACGAGTTGGTTTGTCTTCATTAAAGGGGTTGTCCCATCTGGGCCTTTCATGGCTGAGATGGAAATAGCATAATAGTAATGTGACGGGTTCTCTTTATTAGTTCCAAATGTCTGGAAAGGGATATGGATGTCTGTTTTTCTCTCTCTATCTTATCACACAAAATTTGGATTCGGTAGAATTTGAATTTGTGAAAAAGTTGAATTTTAGAATCGATTTGCAAAACTCTAAATATAAGAAATCAAATGTGCATACATTTATTTATTGAAATATGGAGATTTATTCTACAATTTAACTTTAACATATCAAACTGGCATTGCCGCTATTTTATATTGGGTATTCTTTGAATATTGATATCCTTAGTATACAAGACGTCAAGCACATTTAGACAGATCTGAGTAATAGATCTATTGACTATGTCAAATGGGACTTAAGCTTTTGTTGTTCCACTGGTGTGGTCTTTTCCAGATGCCACCAACACATGTGTTATGTTTTCCTTTTGAAATAGTTCAAGATGCAGCAGTAGGTCTGCTCATTCTGTTGCCCTAAGTCAGACGACCACCAAATGTGACCGACCCCCACAACTTTAAAAAAACAATTATGGTAAAAAATTGTAAATTGATTAATCATACATGAAGTGTGAGATCTACTTTTACTACCGACCTCAGTATGCTGTATACAGTACAGTATTACATATGAGGCTTTTCAAATGTGGTCCACACCACTGCTATGCATTATTGGGGTCATTTATGAAACTGCTGTAAATTAGAACTGGATTAGTTGCCTATAGCAACCAGATGCCACCTTTCAAGCAGCTGTCAAAAATGTAACTTTGAATCTGATTGGTTGCTGTTGGCAACTAAGCCAGTTCTACTTTATACCAGTTTGAAAAATGACCCTACATGTGTCCAGTAAAATGAACATGAAGCTGATTCCTAATCTTGGAATAGGTGCTTTACAAAACTCAGTTTAAGGACTGTCTATAGTGTGGATGTGGAGTTGGGAGAAGGTAAGCATAATGGTGTAATCCAGCAACCAGGAATAGGACAATCCATTTGGACGGGTGCCCCATCCTTGCTGCATGCCCTAGTCTTTTTCAACCAGTTTAACACTGGGCCATTTATCACACTTCCTAACCAAGCACCAAGCGCGTTCGAAAATGTCTGACGTATTAAAATATTAAAATATTTTTCCTGCATAGTGAACGGAAAAAAACTATAAAAAAACCCGCAAATTGTCTTTTTTTTTTGTCACCCTTTCCCCCCAAAAATTGAATAACAAAAAGTTGTACTTATCTCAAAAATGGTACCCATCAAAAACTACAGTTCTTCATGCAACAAACAAGCCCTCATACAGCTCTGTAGATGGAAATATAAAAAAAGTTCAAATTTGGTATTGCTGTGATCTTACTGACCCACAGAATAAAGGTGTTATGTCATTTTAAGCGCACAGTGAATGTCATAATATCAAAACCCCCAAAACCTCAGGAGAATTGTGTTGTTTCTTTTTTTTCATTTTTACCTCACAGAGAATTTGTTTCCTGTTTCTCATTACAAGACATGGTAAATGAAATGGTGCCATTAAAAAATGCATCTTGTCCTTCAAAAAATAAACCCTCATATGGAGTGAACGGAAAATGTAAAAAGTTATGGCTATTGGCATGTGGGGAAGAAAAATTGAAAAGTGCAAAAATGAATGAATGCAATATGGAGAAAACCTTCATATTTTTCAATTTCAGGACATGCACAGTTCGCAGCTTGGTAGCACTCATTCATTTGGAGTTCATGTAGTGTATAGACTCATTAGTAGGTAAAAGTAAAGCAGTGCTCCTGGGGATGTTATGTTTTACATGCCAGTCTGCTATCTAAACTGAAAACACAGCTTTACTCAACAAGTCAGGAGCCGAGTCAAATAAAGCTGTGTTTACTTTCTAGCCCCTGGCAGTAAGAAGAATGCACCTCACACATGTCCAGCGCCCAAGTCACAGCCATGTAATAGCCAAATATAGGCCATGCTAATGTGAAGTGCATTTATGTAGACCTGCCTATGTCCTAAGTATGATTTATACACAGAATAGTGATAAATACATTATTAGTAAACTCATTGTTACATGGTTGGAGGGACGGAAAACATGACTGGGCCTCCATAGAAGTTATGTGGTCAATTAGATCAGATTGACCACTGGAGAAGTTTAGCTGAAGCCTCTCCGGAAATAAGGCCTCTTTCACACATCAATGAATTGTGGACATGTGCTGTCTCTGGTCTCCACCCACCGCTCTGTGTATTCATGTGTTACTGGTTTTCTATGGGCCGTGAGTCCATGGTGACACCACAGATGCATGCCATATTTTTATTTTTTTACACACATTATCATCAAAGGGACTGTAAAAACTACCGATATACAACTCGGATGCCATCAGCATTTGGTCTGTGCTTTTCACAGACCATTGGTAGGAGATACTCTTGAAATTAAGGGGGTCATTAATTAAGACTGGCGTTTTAGACGCCGGTCTTAATAACCCCTATATCTTCGCTGCATCCAGTGCCGGTCTAAATATAAGCCAGCTTCTTTGTTGGTTTACATTTAGACTATTTTCTACGCCTAAAACAGGTGTAGAAAATAATGAATGAGATGGTCCTGCAGGACCGTGCCCTTCCCCATGCACAGTTTTTTAGACCTGGTGTGAGGGGGGGAGTCACTTTGCGCTGCAATCTGCACCTGAAATATGCCTAATATAGGTGTATTTCAGGATAATAAATAACCCCCTAAATCTGGAATACGGATGAAACACCGAGGTACAAAAATGGACACAAGGACCAAACATGGATTCTTCTTGGACATATTCATGGATGAACCACTGACCATATAATTCATGAACAAGTGAATGAGAACTAAAGGTGGATTCACAAGTGGCATAATTTGATATCACAGATATGTCCAAAGTTGCAAAATCATGTGGATTTGTAGTGGAATTGCTGCAGATTTTATCCTTTGCAATGCATTATGTCTATGATCTGATCAAATTCTGTATAAAATCTAACAAAATTGTGGTTTATTCCATAAGATTCCATATGTATGGAGGTAACCTTGTAGGGTAGAATATCTCTGTACATATGGCACTTGAGAGAGCCTGTGTGATAGGACGTGTGGCTCTCTAATTTGGAGCAGCATCACCTCCATGCATTGTCATTCAGGCTCAGTACAAAAGGCTCTGCTGTGTCCCTGTGTAAAGTGTGCGGATAGGTGGAGGAACGTAAATTCATTTTATTACATCTGTTCACTCCACAAGAGACTACGGTATATCTCAAAATGTTGTATCCCTAACATTTCTACAGTCCATACGCTGGGTGGTTGTTCAATATAAGGGGATAGTGCTCTTGGTTATTACAGTCTCATAAAGACACAATATGCTTATTGGTTGGAGTAAAGGCACATCCACTTGGTGGATTCACATGAGAAGTCCAGAGTCACAGTAAGCACATTAGTACTTATGAAGAGGGGCAGTCCCTTAAAGGGAATGTGTCATCAGAAAATGACCTATTGTTTAAAGCCTGTTTTTATGGTTAACATATTTTTAAAGAATGTTTCATGTTGTTATTTTAAATTTTCCATGTCAATGTCTATATTTGAGCAAAAAACATAAAATGTAGTTTTCCCACTGGCCACTGACCCTAATATTTGGCACCACTTCTTGGTCTGTAAAGATCACTTTACTGCTTATCCGTACACAGAGGTGATATCATTACAGGCAGGATTAGAATGACAGATAACACGGGATCCACCATTCACAATAGGTGACTGTCACATCTTATCTATTCTTTCCTTGTACAATGACCTCTGCACAGGGCACAGAGCATGCCCAGAAAACTCTCCCATAGAAGTCAATTAGATCCCCTCCTGACCATTGTGTCTATGGCCCGAATTGTCATGCACTATATGATCTCTGATTTTCAGTTCTTACATTAGTCATTGGATAACCCCTTTAAGTATTTACAGTCCATATATCCTGCAGGATTTCCAAGAGGGACCTCTCTCATGTTAGACTTGTATGACCCAAGTGCCTTAGCTTGGGGTGTCTTTGCAGCTGTCACACTTGCCCAGGCCTTACTTAAACTGCTGTCCAGTGTTCTCAGGGGACCTGCTGTCTACATGGACCAGGATGTTGTTTTAACTGACAACATTAACCATACTACATTTTATGACCAAAATACCCACATATATGTTTCAAGATACAAATTCAACTTTATTATATCACAGGTAAAGAAGATCATATATATATTCTTATGATATAATATAGTTGAATTTGTATCTTGAAATATTTGGCCTTTGTGATGTTTTACTTGTTTGAGGCAACCATAGACAGGACAAATCTTTAGTGTGCAAAAAATGAAAAAACAAGGAGAATTTATAAAAATGTTATAAAAATGATTGCTGAATCTCCACCCAGTAATTCACTTTGCCCCAGGATTAAAGAATACCTCAGCCCAAATTTTTAGAATTTGTCCTATTTAATAAGCCATTGTGAATTTTCATCAGTAAATATATTAAAGCATCCTTGAAGTTTAGAGTACAGTACATATAACTGGCACAATTTAGGTGTATCTGTCACCAGTGAGCTCCCTACCCAACTGGTTGCATAGACACATAGCTGTGGTTCACCTGATTAAAACTCAATTTTTTCTATTGATCCAAGTTATGACACTACTTGTAATTATGGAAATTAGGCCTTTGGTGCAATGAGAGCATCACCATTGCTCTTGTTGCACCTAAGCTTAGCTCCTTTCTGTGGCCAGCCCCTCCGTGACTGCTTTGCCACCGCCTGGCCCTGTCAATGAAAGCACAGAGGGAGGGTCTAGCCACAGAAATGAGGGGAGCTTGGGTGCAACAAGAGCAATGGGGATGCCCTAATTGCAGGAAATGCCTAATTTGTATATTAAGAAAAAGTATCATAACTGTGGAAAAGAGCCTAGGATCAACAACAAAGGAAAAACAAAAATGTCTCTGATAGAGATGAGTGAAACATCCGAAGTCAAGTCGCATAAACCTTTGTTCTAATACTATTAGTATTAGAATGTATTGGCTCCGATGAGCCGAAGTTATTGCTTTGCAAAGTTTCACGCAATAACTTCATAAATTAATTTGTACTGTAAAAAAAACATTTCCCGAACTCGGGTTCGGTTCCTAGTGGTACCTTGTCGCTGATAACAGATTCCCTTTCAGACCAAACAGATAGACTAGGACATGGCAACAGGTACGTAGTAATGTTGACCCCCACCAGTTGGCTCCAAGGACAATCATAGGTCTTCAAGGATAAAAGAGTGCTGTGGACTTTTAGCGGACACTTCCATCAGAAAGGGGTACTTTTAAATCAATATTTATAGAAAGCAACTTTTTAGAATTTTTGGCTGTTTTATTTTTCATTTTGGCAGTACTATACTATTGAAAATGAAATATCGTCCCCCTGTAACTGTCTGCACAGAGTGATATAACTTCTCTATAGAAAGAGACTGCAGCATGGTGCAACATCATGCAAGTTGCATGAGATTACTGTACGTATATTCGTCTATACAGTACTGACAGCAATTGTAAAGCAAACCGCCGGCAACAAAAATATGTAAATAGGTATATAAGTAGTATAGCACTTAACATTGTGCAGCGTCATGGGACCTCTGTTATACCACGACCATCTAGCCCAAGCCTTACTGTGTACTTTAGAGCACTGGCTATCAGTTAAGATATTTTTTCGTATTTGTCCTGTTTGCGGTTGGCATTTCTAGAATTTAGCATATATGTGCCATATGTGCAGTTCGGGTTTTCTCATAGACCTGTTATTTTGCTGTTAGTCAGGCTTTTTTAGTGAAATAATCACAGCACAAACTATTAAGGGGGTGAATGTAAATTTTGTCCTGCAGGTCTAACCACACAGAATGTGCGCAGGAATGATTAACTCCCAAGCCAATGCCACTAAAGGGTCCTAATATCCAAAATGACAGCAATGTGAGCATTTTACTTTTCTTGCACGTACGGTATTACTCTTTAAATATCTTAAAGGGAGTCTTTCACCTAAAATGACCATTATACACCACAAACATGATGATATCCATTACATTCCCCATATTATAATCTTACCTTTCATATTGCTGTCCGTCGCCTATTCGCTCTTAAAAAAACTTTTATTCCATATGCTAATCGGGTTCTGAAGGTGCCCAGGGGCGGCGTTTATGCGGCCGGTGCCCAGGCTCCACGGCGCTGTTCAAATCAAACCCCTCCCCTTTCACCCCTCTGGCCCGCCCTCGGTTCTTCAGGTACCATCCTCCAGTCAATGACCAATCCGGCGCCTGCGCCTGCGCACTCCATTACTCACTAGGGCAGAGGCAGCAGAGCGTTTAATGCGCATGCGCCGGCCCGTACATCCCGATATTTTGGCAGTTTACTTCCGCCGGCTAGATCGGGATGTACGGGCCGGCGCATGCGCATTAAACTCTCTGCTGCCTCTGCCCTAGTGAGTAATGGAGTGCGCAGGCGCCGGATTGGTCATTGACTGGAGGATGGTATCTGAAGAACCGAGGGCGGGCCAGAGGGGTGAAAGGGGAGGGGTTTGATTTGAACAGCGCCGTGGAGCCTGGGCACCGGCCGCATAAACGCCGCCCCTGGGCACCTTCAGAACCCGATTAGCATATGGAATAAAAGTGTTTTTAAGAGCGAATAGGCGATGGACAGCAATATGAAAGGTAAGATTATAAAATGGGGAATGTAATGGATATCATCATGTTTGGGGTGTATAATGGTCATTTTAGGTGAAAGACTCCCTTTAAACTTCCATCTGCTGTCATCCCACTCACTATTACATGCATTGAGCTGTTTCCATAACCCCCATAGACTGTAATAGAGAGGGTTCACCCCTACCTGCATGACATCTATGCCATAAAAAAGTCACTTACTGGAAACCAATCTGAACTCATGGAAATGAGTCACAGACAGAGAGAATCAATTTCATTCGCCCTGAACCAGTGTTCATGGCACAGTTCATTTTACAAATTGCGGCTCTGCAAAATATGGATGCGGTCCTTGTGCAAGTGCAAATTTTACAGGACTCCCTGCAAAATAGACAAGTATAGGACAGGTTCTATAATTTGCAGCCTAGCCGCATGGATGCTAGCAGCACATGGATGACATCCTAGTGCAAAGAATGCAGATCAGACACGGACCAAAAATACAGTCTTGTGCATGAGGGCTAAGGATCAGTGCTTGGTTTACAACTGTGATTGAGAATTACCAATGTCTACTAATTACTAATGTTTGAGATTTTTAATTCGAACAATTCCTTTAAAGACATTTTGAGGCATTGGTCATAACAACCATGAAATCCTTATAAGGGCTCATGCACACGAACGTGTTCCGTCTGTTCCGTGCATTGGGGACTGGAAATTGCGTTGTGGCTGGTGCAGGTGGATGCAGTCCCATTCAACTATTTTTTTGGTGGTGCAGAGGCACTGACAGAAAACCCACAGAATCACTCCGTAGTGCTTCCATGGGGTTCCGTGCCTCCATTCTGCACCTTCTGGATTGCGGATCCATTCAAGTGAATCGGTCAGCATCCGTGATGCGGTGCACAAATGGCCAGTGCCGTATATTGTGGACCTGCTGTTTGCAGGCCGCAATACGGGCACAAGCCAACAACAATCGTGTGCATGAGCCATAAATGTTTGATTTGAAAGCCATGTGCAATGTGGAGATATAGCTGGAGGACTAACCAGGCCCTCAGGCGGCGGTTTTTGCTTCAGCGCAGCAGTTAACAAGCACTGGCTGGCCGATGCCTCCTCCTCTGTTCCCTGACTCCACAGGTGAAAGGCGGCATGGCAGGCTTAGTAATTCCACCTCTCTGCCCTCCTTCACAGACCACAGCACTGACTCTATCAGCACAACCGATCTCTGATCCAATCACAGTTTAGCTGTGGTAACAGAGTCAGTGCTGTGTAGTGTAGTCCACCCCCTGTGTATGGCCGCTGCGGTGTGCACCGCTCTGACAGAGTGCTGCCTCCTCCTCCCGATATATCGTTCTGTGTCGGCTACTGCTGCTACCTCCCTGACTGCCTGCCTTCACACTCCGTGGGTGGCATGTAGAATGGTAGGCTTGTGTACCCGCCTCTTCTTTCTGCTCTCCGCAGTGCTAAGCATAGATGCTGTGGGGCCTGAGGGATGGGGGAGTATTGTATATACTGGCACTGGGGGGAGCATAATATATACTGGCACTATGGGGAGCATTGTATATACTGGCACTAGGAGGGAGCATAATATATATATACTGGCACTAGGGGGAGAGTGGTATATATTGGCACTAGAGGGGTAGCACTGTATATACTGGCACAAGGGGGTGAGCATTTTATATACTGGCACTAGGTGGGGAGTATTGTAAATACTGGCATTAGGTGGAAGCATTGTATATACTGGCACTAGGGGGAAAGCATTGTATATACTGACACTAGGGGGAGTATTGTATATACTGGCAGTAGGGGGAGTATTGTATATACTGGCAGTAGGGGGAGTATTGTATATACTGGCAGTAGGGGGAGTATTGTATATACTGGCAGTAGGGGGGAGCATTTTATATACTGGCACTGGGGGGAGGCATTATATATACTGGTACTAGGAGGGAGCAGTGTATATACTTCAATTTTTGCCTCAGGCAGCAAAAAAACTAGAATCGGCCCTGGTAAGTAACACATCTTATTTGTTAATAGGGAGCCAGAATTTACATTATTTCCCAATACGATGCAGGGTACTGACCTGTCTAACCGTCCATTTACCATAAGCATGTTGATTAAAGGGTAAATATAATAAACACAATTGGAAACATGGAGATTTTAATTGGCTTCATGTAAATAACGGAGCCATGCTCGTATGTTTCAATGTAGCGTAGAATAAAAAACCTTTGATGTCTATGGCGCCAACTCTGCATTGTGCTTTAGGCTCATAAACAAAAGTGCAATGAAGGATTAAATGCACTAATTATCTGTTAACAAGAAATTGCTTAATTGTAGCAGATCTAATTTATTGTTTATTCCACAACGTCTTTTTAAGCACGACACGATATCAACATATGGCAAGGAAAAAATATTAAAGATTGTAATAAAAATAACATCCCAGTATTATGAATTAATCACCACTATTAGTTCTACAAATATATGGAGAAATACTATCGCAAAAAAATTGTAGGTGGGACATGATACTGAGCCATATGGATTTCACTTTCCATCATTAATGTTCGGTGCACATGGCAATATGGTTCCTCTATATGGCACCATGTTAGAGACATTCTCTATAACTGAAAATCGCCATGTCCTGAAGTACAAAACTGGCTGCAGCGGCAAGGGGGTTAAATATATTTTGCCACACTTAGCATTCTACTTTGTACATAAAGCTGGCCATACATGGTGCATATTTTTACCTATTTAATACAGGAGAATTAGACCATGCATGATCAGATATTGAGTTATTTCTGTTGATAAGAAGCACTTAAAGGGGTTGTCCAAATAATAATTTTTTGGGGAAACTGCTGTGGGACTCATGAAAGATTAAACAAACTTACGCTTATTTTCCCAGGCCCATCCAATCCAGCACTGCTGGTCCATGCTCTTTACTGATTTGCAGCCAGTAAAATATTTTGACTGCAGTAGTGACATCACTTACACTGCTGCAGACAATCACTGGCAACAGAGGTGTGCGTTACGAAACCGCTGAGGGCAGTGTTTGGTTGCAGCCCTGGGAAGAGCACAGAGTGATAGCGCTTGTTCAGAAGGATCTGAGAGGTAAGTTTAAGTATGATATACCTCCCCAGGGGCGGATTGGGAACTTAAAGTGGCCCTGGAAAAAACTAAAAGTGGCCCCATGTTGTAGGGGAGTCCATATTGACAGAAGGCAGAAAAAAAACAAGCCAAAAGTAGGCAGGGACAGCAGAAGTAGGCGGCGCAAAACCAAATACCACAGTGTAGGATAAAATACTGTCCTATCACTACTGACAATGGTGTTCAACAGTTGAGTTCAGGAAGGCACCTGCAGCTTCTGGCCAGATGATAAGTACCTGATGCTGCTAGCATTAATTAATACTGAGAACATTAGATCGTTATGTACATGGCCAGCAGTCATAAGGAGGACTCAGGCGGCCAACTGGGCATTAGCCTACCTCAAAATTTCTCTGTAGGGTATATGGACAGTCCGCCCCTGTACCCCACAAAGAAATCAAAGAAGTGATTTCTGATTGGGATTGTCCTCCCCCGAAGGTCATAAGTCTTGTAACTAGGTATTTTATTGTGACTTGATCTTTTTATTGAAGCTGAATATGGGTCCAATGGAGGAATGTTTGAGACCTCTGGTAAGGGAGAGGACCTGTAGAATGTACAGCTTACCCTGCTAGCTCTGGGCTAAGTTTTACATACTTTATATCAAAAGGTATTATTAAAGATTGTAAATCATACAAACACGAGCATTATATTATGGCCGCTCATTTGCTCAGTAATGTAAACACTAGGTATATGTTGACCTAGAACCAGGCCACTTTCCTCAGGAAATTCAGTAGGAGGAATTTTCCTAGAGTAAGAGAGGGAGAGTAATGTGCACACAGAAATGGTTTGTTTGCTTGACACGTAAGGAAAATACAAGTCTTAGGAGATTAGTGACACTGCAGCATGGCTCTGGAAGATCAAGTAAGCAGCCAGGGACTTACATCTGAAAAGTCCATTTTAGATGGTGGTTAAGATTAAGATTATTCTGTGGGTATTTTACTACTGTCTCCCAACTACACCCAAAACCTTTGTCTTTTATTTTAAGGTGATGATAAGTTCCTCAATCTGTCTTCTGATATTGTTTTTTTTTCAATGACGTACATAAAAGAGTGGCACCCCCATAGCAAAGGTCAACCTAATAGGGCCCTCTAATATGTGTTTTTTTTAGAATTTTCTGGTGTTTACTTCACCCTTTATCTCCTTTATATGACACATCAAAACTTGGCCCCAGGTCTCCAAGGGTCCTAGAGCAAAGGCATGGGCTGCTTCTATTATTTGTGCACCCATGGTTTATTATTATGTAATATGCAATCATTTTGAATGAATCCATGAGACAAAAAACTTAACCATGTCCCTCCTATATCATAGTGCCAATAGTCCCAAATTTCTAAAGAACTGTCCCTAATTTTCAGAGACTTTCTCTCCAAATTCAAGCTGTCTGGGGATAAAAATAGATAGGGCTTATGTACCGGTAAGTTCTGCACGTAAGTGAGTGGTCCTGCTTGCATTTAGAGGTGTTCCTGGGGTGGGGCTTACATGACCCACTAGGGCAGTGATGGCGAACCTTTTACAGACTGAGTGCCCAAACTGCAACATAAACCCACTTATTTATCGCAAAGTGCCAACACAGCAATTTACCTTGAATACTACAGTCCAATATAGTATATCTTCAATGTACTGTATCATTTATCTACAGTATCCTGCCTACATTCAGTGCACTGCCTGTGCTGTTCATGGTGCGCCCTGCGCTGATGAGTGACAGGAAAGTCTAAGGCATATTGGTACACCATAGACTTTTTCCAGGGTGTGGGTGCCCACAGAGAGGGCTCTGAGTGCCGCCTCTGGCACCCGTGCCATAGGTTCGCCATCACTGCACTAGGGAATGCCCTTTACGGACAATAAGAGAAGTAAAATGCATCATTACTGCTGAACGGAAACTTAATTACAGCCATCATCAAAGTATAGGCCGGGGATCTACATCCTGCTGATGACATCTCAAAGCATCTATAGGAAATGTAAATTTTCTTGTGACTGCCATGATCTACAGATACTCTTAATATTGCAAGTTACGCTTAATAGTTATTACCTCTACTTTTGCTTGATTTTTGCAATAGTTTTACAAACCTTTCCATGTATTTTCCTTAGCATGCCACCTAGTGTTATTTTCCAAGTACTGCACAAAAAAAAAAATTCATACTTTGCATAAAATTAGGCAGGAGGGGATGGAGGCTGGGTAAGTTAATGAAGAACAGAATGGCAGAACCTAAAAGAACCTACTGTATCCTGTATTAAAGTATGCTGCTAATCCATGGGGTGTGTTGCTTATCTTGTTATGTACCTGATAATTGCTTCTATACTGACACTTTCATCATTGAACTAAAAAATGCATAAAAAGTTCACAAGAATGCCAGTCTTCAGTAACTCACCAAGATGACATAATATTCATTGTTTCCTAAACTGTGATATAATTAGAGATTTTGCACTTTGCCATGGAGTGCCTGAAGTTCTTTCTTCTAAATTGTGATCTCAAAGTCACCAGTGAGGCCACCTTTCTATCTTAGCCAGACACCAGTGTAGATATCTTTCCTTTTAACCCTTGCTCACTTATCGGTTAACACATTTTACCTAACCCCTATGCTACTATAACAATGAAGGGGTTAATTCACCACTGATAGTGCTTTGGCTGAATGGCTTCTTCTAGATAATGTTATCTTGAATCTGTCTGAGCACATTTTACGTGTGGCTGATAGAGCTTCAGGTTGGAGCTCAATCCCTTATAAGCACAATGATCCTTTTATAGGAAGTAGCTGTAAGGAGTCTTTCAGGCTGTGATGTTCTAGCAGTGGGCGATGGGGGTAAAACAGAGGTGCTTTTTTCATGACCAGGCAAGTTGTCAAAGCATGGGACATTCCTCAGCTTTTTAGAGAACTGGATGTTTTCTACTACTCAGTGCTTCTTGAAAGTGCTGATTTGATCATATATTAAAGGGTCATTAACTTAATAAAAAAAAAACTTTGATATGTTTCAGTTTAAAAAAAGTTTTGAGATGTCATAGAGACATATCAAAAGTTTAGACCGATGGAGCTCTGAGAGCTGAGACCCCCCCACCGATTTCTAGAACATGGGGAGAGAAGTGCGTACATATGGTTCTCTCTCCCCAATGGATGAGAAGTCTATAGGCCTGTCTTGATTCTGTCGTCTGCAGTAAGAAGAGACATGCATACACTTCTCTCCCCTCGTTCTAGAGATCGTGGGGGTCTCTGTGCTCAGACCTCCACTGATATAAACTTTTGATATGTCTGTATGACATATTATAAGTTTTTAGAAATGTTAGTGACCCTTTAAAGTAATGAAGCTGAATGAAACTTCCTTGGAATTTATCACAATCTAGCTTTTATCCATGATTTTGACGGACCTGTTTCATCCTTATTGGGCTGCTTTCCAAAAAATTATTTAAAGGGAATGTTTCATGGTAGTCAGATCTGCGGAGAGCATGTTAGTGAGCAGGAGGAGCTGAGCAGAATTTTCTGTAGAACTTGTAATTTATACATTTAAATATCTGCCTACTCTGGGGTTAGGAATTTAGTAGGTAGTCCTAATAAGTGACTGACAGCTATCTCTCTATTCATGCTCAGAAAAGGAAGACTGTCCGTCACAACTTTGGACTGCCCACTGGACTCCTAAACCCTGAAGATGCAGAGACTTCAATGAATAAAATTTTACTGAATCTTGTTTTATGCAAATTATACAAACCGGATTCCAAAAAAGTTGAGACACTATACAAATCGTAAATAAAAACTGAATGCAATGATGTGGAGGTGCCAACTTCTAATATTTTATTCAGAATAGAACATAAATCACGGAACAAAAGTTTAAACTGAGAAAATTTACCATTTTAAGGGAAAAATATGTTGAATCAGAATTTCATGGTGTCAACAAATCCCCAAAAAGTTGGGACAAGGCCATTTTCACCACTGTGTGGCATCTCCCCTTCTTCTTACAACACTCAACAGACGTCTGGGGACCGAGGAGACCAGTTTCTCAAGTTTAGAAATAGGAATGCTCTCCCATTCTTGTCTAACACAGGCCTCTAACTGTTCAATCGTCTTGGGCCTTCTTTGTTGCACCTTCCTCTTTATGATGCGCCAAATGTTCTCTATAGGTGAAAGATCTGGACTGCAGACTGGCCATTTCAGTACCCGGATCCTTCTCCTACGCAGCCATGATGTTGTGATTGATGCAGAATGTGGTCTGGCATTATCTTGTTGAAAAATGCAGGGTCTTCCCTGAAAGAGATGACATCTAGATGGGAGCATATGTTGTTCTAGAACCTGAATATATTTTTCTGCATTGATGGTGCCTTTCCAGACATGCAAGCTGCCCATGCCACACGCACTCATGCAACCCCATACCATCAGAGATGCAGGCTTCTGAACTGAGCGTTGATAACAACTTGGGTTGTCCTTGTCCTCTTTGGTCCGGATGACATGGCGTCCCAGATTTCCAAAAAGAACTTCGAATCGTGACTCGTCTGACCACAGAACAGTCTTCAATTTTGCCACACTCCATTTTAAATGATCCCTGGCCCAGTGAAAACGCCTGAGCTTGTGGATCTTGCTTAGAAATGGCTTCTTCTTTGCACTGTAGAGTTTCAGCTGGCAACGGCGGATGGCACGGTGGATTGTGTTCACTGACAATGGTTTCTGGAAGTATTCCTGAGCCCATTCTGTGATTTCCTTTACAGTAGCATTCCTGTTTGTGGTGCAGTGTCGTTTAAGGGCCCGGAGATCACGGGCATCCAGTATGGTTTTACGGCCTTGACCCTTACGTACAGAGATTGTTCCAGATTCTCTGAATCTTCGGATGATGTTATGCACAGTTAATGATGATAGATGCAAAGTCTTTGCAATTTTTCGCTGGGTAACACCTTTCTGATATTGCTCCACTATCTTTCTGCGCAACATTGTGGGAATTGGTGATCCTCTACCCATCTTGGCTTCTGAGAGACAGTGCCACTCTGAGAAGCTCTTTTTATACCCAATCATGTTGACACAGTGAAAATTTGAATCAACGTATTTTTCCTTTAAAATTATACATTTAATCGGATTAAACGTTTGATCTGTCATCTACGTTCTATTACAAATAAAATATTGACATTTGCCATCTGCACATAATTGCATTCAGTTTTTTATTCACAATTTGTTTAGTGTCCCAACTTTTTTGGAATCCGGTTTGTATATAAATCTGGTCTCCTACTGCTATATAACAATATACCAATAGATTGGGCAGCATTTTCATGGTGACAGATTCCCTTTAAAGGAGTTGTCCCATGAAAAATAGTCTACGGTTTTCAAACCAGCACTTGGATCTGAATACTTTTGTATATTTGTATATTTTGTAGAAATTTTGCACAGCCACTGAGTTATTCAATAAAAAGCATCTGTATAGCGCCACCTGCTGTTTGTTTCTTTCTCTTTGTCCTGCTCACTGAGATGGCTGCACATGCTCAATTTTACCCTTCAACTGTTTCCTGAGTTGTGATAGGGCGAGAGCTGCAGCAGAATGGACATGCCCCCTTAGCCTCAGCAGAAAAGAAACTCTTCTTGAGCTGTCAACTTAATATAAATCTAGCAAAACAGTGAATGGGGAGATCCCAGGATCCATGTGGGGTACAAGGCTCATTTTAGCTTTGTTAAGCTACTTTCACACTAGCGTTGTTAGAATATGGCAAACAGTATGCAAACTAAAATTCCAGATCCATTTCATCCGGTATCATCAGGTATAAAAAAAACAAATTAAAGATCAAAACCTAAACTAGCTCCTCCTACATCCCGGCGCATGCGCAGACTGGAAAACCAGATCCGGTGACGCAGAAATTTCAGGAACACTTGGTACTGGATCCAGCAATAATACATCTCTATGGAAATTAATGCCGGATCCGGCAAGTGTGGTATTGGTCCGGGATTGTTCCGGGATTTGAAATAGAATATAAAGTTGCACTAAGTTTTAGTCTGCAATCTACTTTTATTCATTTATTCATTGCCAGACTCCCTTATATGTGGTGTGTAAAAAATACCGTACAAGAGACGGAACGGAAGACATCCTGATGCAATATTGAACGGATTGCTTTCCATTCAGAATGCATTAGGACAAAACTGATAAGTTTTTTTCTGGATTTTAATACCAGAAAAGAATAATGCTAGTGTGAAAGTACCCTTGGAAAGGTATTGTCCTGTACTATATGATGTCTGATCTTCATTTTTTACTTTAGTCATGGGATAAACCCTTCAATGCAGTAGAAGAGTAGGACCAAGTTAGCAGTGGTCTATGGGCAGAATATTTGGGGGCCCAGGGTGGCATGATTAGATAACGCATCAGTAACTTATGCTGAACATAAAAATTAGATATCTGTAATAATATTTTCCTGATGTCACCAGGATATGATGATGATCTAATGTGTCTGTGAGCAATCCCAGGTGGAATGGTCTGAGAAAGGTTAAAGGGAGCAAGATTATACAGGCCCTAAGATGGTCATTCAACAGCGATGTTTGCTATCCTCCTCCACCTGTAAATGTAGTAGAGAGGTTAACATAGCCTTTTCTACTGCACATATGTATAGAATGTAATATTTAGCAGATATCAGATGTATAACTAAACGTTCCTGCTGCAAAAGCTGTAACAAGGCCCCCTGGCTATAGCATGTCACTTAGGCCTCATGCACACGACCGTTGTTTGTTTCCGCGTCCGTTCCGCCGATTTTAGCGTTTCAGGTGCGGACCCATTCATTTCTATGGAGCCGTTGAAAATGTGGTTAGTGCACCGTTTGCCATCCGCGTCCATGATCCGTGGTTCCAGTCCGTCAAAAAAATATAATCTGTCCTATTATTTCCGTGGAAAACGGTTCGCGGACCCATTCAAGTCAATGGGACCACTAAAAAACACGGAGGCACACAAGATTGTCACCCGCGTCCGTTTTATTCCTATCATTTGCATGGTAAACCTGTCTTAGACTTTTTTTTGCATTCCTTTATGTCTGGTGGTCCTTCAAAAATAAAAGAAGAGACACAGAAACAAAAACAGAAAAGGATCACGGAACAACAGAACCCCATTTTGCGGAACGGAACACAACAGCGGTCGTGTGCATGAGGCCTTATAGTAATGCAATCCACTCAGGGTGTAGATATAGGGGTCGCAGGAGTTGGAGTTGCAACTAGGCTCCTATGCCAGTGGGGCCCAATATGGAAGGGCTCACTAGTCTGGAGGAGGCGGGGAAATGAAGCTCAGTACTCACCTCTCCCTGCTTGTTCTTCTCCGAGAACAGCCTCCGGGGGCCTTCATCGGGCTGTTCTCGGAACTGCGCGCACCCGGAGACCGCATTTCATTTTAGACCGGCTCGCGCACAGGCACAGGTAAGGACTTACCTGTGCATCGCTGGACTTGTCAGTTAAGATGTCTGCTCGCATGTGTTCGCGGGCGAACACGGCGAACTGGCCATCACTGGTCCTAACTGCATACAGCGTCAGGACGTAGTGCAAACACTGTGACCTGATGCTGCAGGCAGTCAGGTGACAGTGCAGCACGGGCCCAGAGAAGAACGGAAGCTGAGAATGCATGGGACACCACTGGACCCAGATAGGAGCAGCGGAACAGGAGAGGTAAGTTTATTTATTTATTTTAAGGTCTGATCTAAGGTCTGTGTCACGGCAGACGTACACTTTGTACAAAAGATAACACACCAACCAGGCTCTGGACGAGAGACAGGGGAAGGGTCACCTCCTAGCTTATCCCTGACCTCTTCCCCTGCACTGCTCAGCCCACAGCAGACCTTGAAGGTAGGTGTGCTAGTGTCCTCCAGCCTGGGCTGACAAAACCCTAAACTCCCTAAGATGGTGAAGTGGGGAGATAGGAGCAGTCTGCTCACACAGAACCTGGATGGAATAGAAGACACAAACAACTGAACTAGAAATTACACTTATCTCTGAGAGCAGGAACTGACAGCCAACCTTCCCTCCAAGCTTCCCAGACCAGAATGAACAGTATAATCCGCTCAGGGCACTGGGCAGTGTGCTATTTAAACTAATGACCCCACCCAGTGCACCTGATGAGAGGCGGATCCAGCACGGCTCCAAAACAACCACTAAACTTGTGCTGCAATCCTGGCCGACCTCCGTACAACGTCAGAGTGGGGCATGACAGTCTGATACTTTGGGGGTCTGACATGAGGGTCTGATCTGAGGTCTGATATGGAGGGGGAATCTGACATGGAGTCCTGATCTGAGGTCTGATACTTAGGGGGTCTGATCTGAGGTTTAATATGGGTCTGATCTGAAGTCTGCTGAGGGGGGTCTGACATGGAGTGCTGTTCCGGATGGGGGGTTTGACATGGAGGTCTAAAGAGGGTCTGATCTGAGTTCTGATATGTGGATGGGTCTAACATGTAGGTCTGATGGGGTTCTCATCTGAGTTTTGATATGGGGGTCTCATCTGGGGATCTGATATAGAGGTCTGAGGATCTGATATGGGGGTCTGACTTAAGGATCTGATGTGGGGGTCTAATCTGGTGAGATATAGAGGTCTGATATGGGGGTCTGATCTGAAAGGTAAGGGGGTATTTTTTTTTTACTGGTGCACAATATAAGGAGATATTTTTGTATTGGTGCACATTGTAAGAGGCTATTTGCACTGATGCACATTATAAGGAGGTAGTTTTTGTACTGATGCACATTATACAGTAGAGGTATTTTTTGTACTGGCACACATTATAAGGGGGTATTTTTGTACTGGCACACATTAGGTTTTTTTAGGGCACTGTGTGTAAATAATTATTGAAAGGGGTACTATTTTTTTTTCAGGGGGACTGTTTCTGCAGTATAGTATTGGGGAGCACAGTGGGCATAGTATTGGGGGCGGCAGGATGGGGTGCTGAAAAGATGTGAAGATAGTCGAAAAGTAATAAACTAAGATGTCTGTTAGTCAAACTCTGCAGACACAAGATATGGCGGAAAGAACTCATGATGGTGGTCTGATCCGAATGATGAAGATGAGGAAAGAGAATGTCTGCCTGTATGTTTTGTAGCACTGTATGTAATGTTTTCCAAGTATGTCTTTAACAGTGGGGCTGGAGGACAGGGGTTAGGTTGGGAATTTGGTATGGGGGGTGCCGTTTCAACTTTTACCTCAGGCAGCAAAAAGGCTAGGTGCACCCCTGTATCTTGCCACAAAACACTGTGTGAAGGGGGGCCTAAACAGAACTCTCGCACAAGGGCTTATGAGTAGAGTTGAGCGAACACCTGGATGTTCGGGTTCGAGAAGTTCGGCCGAACATCCCGGAAATGTTCGGGTTCGGGATCCGAACCCGATCCGAACTTCGTCCCGAACCCGAACCCCATTGAAGTCAATGGGGACCCGAACTTTTCGGCACTAAAAAGGCTGTAAAACAGCCCAGGAAAGAGCTAGAGGGCTGCAAAAGGCAGCAACATGTAGGTAAATCCCCTGCAAACAAATGTGGATAGGGAAATGAATTAAAATAAAAATTAAATAAATAAAAATTAACCAAAATCAATTGGAGAGAGGTTCCATAGCAGAGAATCTGGCTTCCCGTCACCCACCACTGGAACAGTCCATTCTCAGATATTTAGGCCCCGGCACCCAGGCAGAGGAGAGAGGTCCCGTAACAGAGAATCTGTCTTCATGTCAGCAGAGAATTAGTCTGCATGTCATAGCAGAGAATGAGGCTTCACGTCAGCCACCACTGCAACAGTCCATTGGCATATATTTAGGCCCAGCACACACACAGGCAGAGGAGAGAGGTCCCGTAACAGACAATCTGGCTTCGTGTCAGCAGAGAATCAGTCTGCATGTCATAGCAGAGAATCAGGCTTCACGTCAGCCACCACTGCAACAGTCCATTGGCATATATTTAGGCCCAGCACACACACAGGCAGAGGAGAGAGGTCCCGTAACAGAGAATCTGGCTTCATGTCAGCAGAGAATCAGTCTGCATGTCATAGCAGAGAATGAGGCTTCACGTCACCCACCACTGCAACAGTCCATTGGCATATATTTAGGCCTAGCACACAGGCAGAGCAGAGAGGTCCCGTAACAGACAATCTGGCTTCATGTCAGCAGAGAATCAGTCTGCATGTCATAGCAGAGAATGAGGCTTCACGTCAGCCACCACTGCAACAGTCCATTGGCATATATTTAGGCCTAGCACACAGGCAGAGCAGAGAGGTCCCGTAACAGACAATCTGGCTTCATGTCAGCAGAGAATCAGTCTGCATGTCATAGCAGAGAATCAGGCTTCACGTCAGCCACCACTGCAACAGTCCATTGTCATAAATTTAGGCCCAGCACCCAGGCAGAGGAGAGAGGTCCCGTAACAGACAATCTGGCTTCATGTCAGCAGAGAATTAGTCTGCATGTCATAGCAGAGAATCAGGCTTCATGTCAGCCACCACTGCAACAGTCCATTGGCATATATTTAGGCCCAGCACCCAGGCAGAGGAGGGAGGTCCCGTAACAGAGAATCTGTCTTCATGTCAGCAGAGAATCAGTCTGCATGTCATAGCAGAGAATGAGGCTTCACGTCACCCACCACTGCAACAGTCCATTGGCATATATTTAGGCCTAGCACACAGGCAGAGCAGAGAGGTCCCGTAACAGACAATCTGGCTTCATGTCAGCAGAGAATCAGTCTGCATGTCATAGCAGAGAATCAGGCTTCACGTCAGCCACCACTGCAACAGTCCATTGGCATATATTTAGGCCTAGCACACAGGCAGAGCAGAGAGGTCCCGTAACAGACAATCTGGCTTCATGTCAGCAGAGAATCAGTCTGCATGTCATAGCAGAGAATGAGGCTTCACGTCAGCCACCACTGCAACAGTCCATTGGCATATATTTAGGCCTAGCACACAGGCAGAGCAGAGAGGTCCCGTAACAGACAATCTGGCTTCATGTCAGCAGAGAATCAGTCTGCATGTCATAGCAGAGAATCAGGCTTCACGTCAGCCACCACTGCAACAGTCCATTGTCATAAATTTAGGCCCAGCACCCAGGCAGAGGAGAGAGGTCCCGTAACAGACAATCTGGCTTCATGTCAGCAGAGAATTAGTCTGCATGTCATAGCAGAGAATCAGGCTTCATGTCAGCCACCACTGCAACAGTCCATTGGCATATATTTAGGCCCAGCACCCAGGCAGAGGAGGGAGGTCCCGTAACAGAGAATCTGTCTTCATGTCAGCAGAGAATCAGTCTGCATGTCATAGCAGAGAATGAGGCTTCACGTCAGCCACCACTGCAACAGTCCATTGGCATATATTTAGGCCTAGCACACAGGCAGAGGAGAGGTTCATTCAACTTTGGGTAGCCTCGCAATATAATGGTAAAATGAAAATAAAAATAGGATTGAATGAGGAAGTGCCCTGGAGTCCAATAATATATGGTTATGGGGAGGTAGTTAATGTCTAATCTGGACAAGGGACGGACAGGTCCTGTGGGATCCATGCCTGGTTCATTTTTATGAACGTCAGCTTGTCCACATTGGCTGTAGACAGGCGGCTGCGTTTGTCTGTAATGACGCCCCCTGCCGTGCTGAATACACGTTCAGACAAAACGCTGGCTGCCGGGCAGGCCAGCACCTCCAAGGCATAAAAGGCTAGCTCTGGCCACGTGGACAATTTAGAGACCCAGAAGTTGAATGGGGCCGAACCATCAGTCAGTACGTGGAGGGGTGTGCACACGTACTGTTCCACCATGTTAGTGAAATGTTGCCTCCTGCTAACACGTTGCGTATCAGGTGGTGGTGCAGTTAGCTGTGGCGTGTTGACAAAAGTTTTCCACATCTCTGCCATGCTAACCCTGCCCTCAGAGGAGCTGGCCGTGACACAGCTGCCTTGGCGACCTCTTGCTCCTCCTCTGCCTTGGCCTTGGGCTTCCACTTGTTCCCCTGTGACATTTGGGAATGCTCTCAGTAGCGCGTCTACCAACGTGCGCTTGTACTCGCGCATCTTCCTATCACGCTCCAGTGCAGGAAGTAAGGTGGGCACATTGTCTTTGTAGCGTGGATCCAGCAGGGTGGCAACCCAGTAGTCCTCACAGGTTAAAATGTGGGCAACTCTGCTGTCGTTGCGCAGGCACTGCAGCATGTAGTCGCTCATGTGTGCCAGGCTGCCCAGGGGTAAGGACAAGCTGTCCTCTGTGGGAGGCGTATCGTCATCGTCCTGCCTTTCCCCCCAGCCACGCACCAGTGATGGACCCGAGCTGCGTTGGGTGCCACCCCGCTGTGACCATGCTTCATCCTCATCCTCCTCCACCTCCTCCTCATCCTCGTCCTCCTCGTCCTCCAGTAGTGGGCCCTGGCTGGCCACATTTGTACCTGGCCTCTGCTGTTGCCAAAAACCTCCCTCTGAGTCACTTCGAAGAGACTGGCCTGAAAGTGCTAAAAATGACCCCTCTTCCTCCTCCTCCTCCTCCTCCTCCTGGGCCACCTCCTCTTCCATCATCGCCCTAAGTGTTTTCTCAAGGAGACATAGAAGTGGTATTGTAACGCTGATAACGGTGTCATCGCCACTGGCCATGTTGGTGGAGTACTCGAAACAGCGCAACAGGGCACACAGGTCTCGCATGGAGGCCCAGTCATTGGTGGTGAAGTGGTGCTGTTCTGTAGTGCGACTGACCCGTGCGTGCTGCAGCTGAAACTCCACTATGGCCTGCTGCTGCTCGCACAGTCTGTCCAGCATGTGCAAGGTGGAGTTCCACCTGGTGGGCACGTCGCATATGAGGCGGTGAGCGGGAAGGCCGAAGTTACGCTGTAGCGCAGACAGGCGAGCAGCAGCAGGATGTGAACGCCGGAAGCGCGAACAGACGGCCCGCACTTTATGCAGCAGCTCTGACATGTCGGGGTAGTTGTGAATGAACTTCTGCACCACCAAATTCAGCACATGCGCCAAGCAAGGGATGTGCGTCAAATTGGCTAGTCCCAGAGCTGCAACGAGATTTCGCCCATTATCACACACCACCAGGCCGGGCTTGAGGCTCACCGGCAGCAACCACTCGTCGGTCTGTTGTTCTATACCCCGCCACAACTCCTGTGCGGTGTGGGGCCTGTCCCCCAAACATATGAGTTTCAGAATGGCCTGCTGACGTTTACCCCGGGCTGTGCTGAAGTTGGTGGTGAAGGTGTGTGGCTGACTGGATGAGCAGGTGGAAGAAGAGGAGGAGGAAGCCGAGAAGGAGGAGGTGGCAACAGGAGGCAAAGAATGTTGCCCTGCGATCCTTGGCGGCGGAAGGACGTGCGCCAAACAGCTCTCCGCCTGGGGCCCAGCTGCCACTACATTTACCCAGTGTGCAGTTAGGGAGATATAGCGTCCCTGGCCGTGCTTACTGGTCCACGTATCTGTGGTTAGGTGGACCTTGCCACAGATGGCGTTGCGCAGTGCACACTTGATTTTATCGGATACTTGGTTGTGCAGGGAAGGCACGGCTCTCTTGGAGAAGTAGTGCCGGCTGGGAACAACATACTGTGGGACAGCAAGCGACATGAGCTGTTTGAAGCTGTCTGTGTCCACCAGCCTAAATGACAGCATTTCATAGGCCAGTAGTTTAGAAATGCTGGCATTCAGGGCCAGGGATCGAGGGTGGCTAGGTGGGAATTTACGCTTTCTATCAAATGTTTGTGAGATGGAGAGCTGAACGCTGGCGTGTGACATGGTTGAGACGCTTGGTGACGGAGGTGGTGGTGGTGGTGTTGGTGGTACATCCCCTGTTTGCTGGGCGGCAGGTGCCAACGTTCCTCCAGAGGCGGAGGAAGAGGCCGAGGCGGCAGCAGCAGAATAGGCCGAGGCGGCAGCAGCAGAAGAGGTAGCAGGGGGAGCCTGAGTGACTTCCTTGGTTTTAAGGTGTTTACTCCACTGCAGTTCATGCTTTGCATGCAGGTGCCTGGTCATGCAGGTTGTGCTCAGGTTCAGAACGTTAATGCCTCGCTTCAGGCTCTGATGGCACAGCGTGCAAACCACTCGGGTCTTGTCGTCAGCACATTGTTTGAAGAAGTGCCATGCCAGGGAACTCCTTGAAGCTGCCTTTGGGGTGCTCGGTCCCAGATGGCGGCGGTCAGTAGCAGGCGGAGTCTCTTGGCGGCGGGTGTTCTGCTTTTGCCCACTGCTCCCTCTTTTGCTACGCTGTTGGCTCGGTCTCACCACTGCCTCTTCCTCCGAACTGTGAAAGTCAGTGGCACGACCTTCATTCCATGTGGGGTCTAGGACCTCATCGTCCCCTGCATCGTCTTCCACCCAGTCTTGATCCCTGACCTCCTGTTCAGTCTGCACACTGCAGAAAGACGCAGCAGTTGGCACCTGTGTTTCGTCATCATCAGAGACATGCTGAGGTGGTATTCCCATGTCCTCATCATCAGGAAACATAAGTGGTTGTGCGTCAGTGCATTCTATGTCTTTCACCGCTGGGGAAGGGCTAGGTGGATGCCCTTGGGAAACCCTGCCAGCAGAGTCTTCAAACAGCATAAGAGACTGCTGCATAACTTGAGGCTGAGACAGTTTCCCTGGTATGCATGGGGGTGATGTGACAGACTGATGGGGTTGGTTTTCAGGCGCCATCTGTGCGCTTTCTGCAGAAGACTGGGTGGGAGATAATGTGAACGTGCTGGATCCACTGTCGGCCACCCAATTGACTAATGCCTGTACCTGCTCAGGCCTTACCATCCTTAGAACGGCATTGGGCCCCACCATATATCGCTGTAAATTCTGGCGGCTACTGGGACCTGAGGTAGTTGGTACACTAGGACGTGTGGATGTGGCAGAACGGCCACGTCCTCTCCCAGCACCAGAGGGTCCACTAACACCACCACGACCATGTCCACGTCCGCGTCCCTTACTAGATGTTTTTCTCATTGTTATGGTTCACCACAACAACAAATATATTATTTGGCCCAATGTATTGTATTCAAATTCAGCGGGATATAAATTTGAGGCCTAGTATTTAGGCGCTGGGTGACAGGTATGGGTTTAGTGACAGAATTAGATTTGGAAATGCACAGTAGCGGGTGTGTGAAGTTATTCTGAATGACCCTATGTGCACCTTGAATATTATATACCCTTTTAGGGATAGATTTCAAATAGCTCTGATATAGCAGAAACCACTAAATTATGAAATTGCTAAATTGGGAATTGTATTTCAACCCAGAACAAGAAATGTGCTTGAACGGACACTAAATAACTCGCCCAGCTACAGCACTAGGGACAGATTTAGCGGGATATAAAGTTGAGGCCTAGTATTTAGGCGCTGGGTGACAGGTATGGGTTTAGTGCCAGAATTAGACTTGGAAATACACAGTAGCGGGTGTGTGTGAAGTTATTCTGAATGACCCAATGTGCACCTTGAATATTATATACCCTTTTAGGGATAGATTTCAAATAGCTCTGATATAGCAGAAACCACTAAATTATGAAATTGCTAAATTGGGAATTGTATTTCAACCCAGAACAAGAAATGTGCTTGAACGGACACTAAATAACTCGCCCAGCTACAGCACTAAGGACAGATTTAGCGGGATATAAATTTGAGGCCTAGTATTTAGGCGCTGGGTGACAGGTATGGGTTTAGTGCCAGAATTAGACTTGGAAATACACAGTAGCGGGTGTGTGTGAAGTTATTCTGAATGACCCAATGTGCACCTTGAATATTATATACCCTTTTAGGGATAGATTTCAAATAGCTCTGATATAGCAGAAACCACTAAATTATGAAATTGCTAAATTGGGAATTGTATTTCAACCCAGAACAAGAAATGTGCTTGAACGGACACTAAATAACTCGCCCAGCTACAGCACTAGGGACAGATTTAGCTGGATATAAATTTGAGGCCTAGTATTTAGGCGCTGGGTGACAGGTATGGGTTTAGTGCCAGAATTAGACTTGGAAATACACAGTAGCGGGTGTGTGTGAAGTTATTCTGAATGACCCAATGTGCACCTTGAATATTATATACCCTTTTAGGGATAGATTTCAAATAGCTCTGATATAGCAGAAACCACTAAATTATGAAATTGCTAAATTGGGAATTGTATTTCAACCCAGAACAAGAAATGTGCTTGAACGGACACTAAATAACTCGCCCAGCTACAGCACTAGGGACAGATTTAGCGGGATATAAATTTGAGGCCTAGTATTTAGGCGCTGGGTGACAGGTATGGGTTTAGTGCCAGAATTAGACTTGGAAATACACAGTAGCGGGTGTGTGTGAAGTTATTCTGAATGACCCAATGTGCACCTTGAATATTATATACCCTTTTAGGGATAGATTTCAAATAGCTCTGATATAGCAGAAACCACTAAATTATGAAATTGCTAAATTGGGAATTGTATTTCAACCCAGAACAAGAAATGTGCTTGAACGGACACTAAATAACTCGCCCAGCTACAGCACTAGGGACAGATTTAGCGGGATATAAATTTGAGGCCTAGTATTTAGGCGCTGGGTGACAGGTATGGGTTTAGTGCCAGAATTAGACTTGGAAATACACAGTAGCGGGTGTGTGTGAAGTTATTCTGAATGACCCAATGTGCACCTTGAATATTATATACCCTTTTAGGGATAGATTTCAAATAGCTCTGATATAGCAGAAACCACTAAATTATGAAATTGCTAAATTGGGAATTGTATTTCAACCCAGAACAAGAAATGTGCTTGAACGGACACTAAATAACTCGCCCAGCTACAGCACTAGGGACAGATTTAGCGGGATATAAATTTGAGGCCTAGTATTTAGGCGCTGGGTGACAGGTATGGGTTTAGTGCCAGAATTAGACTTGGAAATACACAGTAGCGGGTGTGTGTGAAGTTATTCTGAATGACCCAATGTGCACCTTGAATATTATATACCCTTTTAGGGATAGATTTCAAATAGCTCTGATATAGCAGAAACCACTAAATTATGAAATTGCTAAATTGGGAATTGTATTTCAACCCAGAACAAGAAATGTGCTTGAACGGACACTAAATAACTCGCCCAGCTACAGCACTAGGGACAGATTTAGCTGGATATAAATTTGAGGCCTAGTATTTAGGCGCTGGGTGACAGGTATGGGTTTAGTGCCAGAATTAGACTTGGAAATACACAGTAGCGGGTGTGTGTGAAGTTATTCTGAATGACCCAATGTGCACCTTGAATATTATATACCCTTTTAGGGATAGATTTCAAATAGCTCTGATATAGCAGAAACCACTAAATTATGAAATTGCTAAATTGGGAATTGTATTTCAACCCAGAACAAGAAATGTGCTTGAACGGACACTAAATAACTCGCCCAGCTACAGCACTAGGGACAGATTTAGCGGGATATAAATTTGAGGCCTAGTATTTAGGCGCTGGGTGACAGGTATGGGTTTAGTGCCAGAATTAGACTTGGAAATACACAGTAGCGGGTGTGTGTGAAGTTATTCTGAATGACCCAATGTGCACCTTGAATATTATATACCCTTTTAGGGATAGATTTCAAATAGCTCTGATATAGCAGAAACCACTAAATTATGAAATTGCTAAATTGGGAATTGTATTTCAACCCAGAACAAGAAATGTGCTTGAACGGACACTAAATAACTCGCCCAGCTACAGCACTAGGGACAGATTTAGCGGGATATAAATTTGAGGCCTAGTATTTAGGCGCTGGGTGACAGGTATGGGTTTAGTGCCAGAATTAGACTTGGAAATACACAGTAGCGGGTGTGTGTGAAGTTATTCTGAATGACCCAATGTGCACCTTGAATATTATATACCCTTTTAGGGATAGATTTCAAATAGCTCTGATATAGCAGAAACCACTAAATTATGAAATTGCTAAATTGGGAATTGTATTTCAACCCAGAACAAGAAATGTGCTTGAACGGACACTAAATAACTCGCCCAGCTACAGCACTAAGGACAGATTTAGCGGGATATAAATTTGAGGCCTAGTATTTAGGCGCTGGGTGACAGGTATGGGTTTAGTGCCAGAATTAGACTTGGAAATACACAGTAGCGGGTGTGTGTGAAGTTATTCTGAATGACCCAATGTGCACCTTGAATATTATATACCCTTTTAGGGATAGATTTCAAATAGCTCTGATATAGCAGAAACCACTAAATTATGAAATTGCTAAATTGGGAATTGTATTTCAACCCAGAACAAGAAATGTGCTTGAACGGACACTAAATAACTCGCCCAGCTACAGCACTAGGGACAGATTTAGCTGGATATAAATTTGAGGCCTAGTATTTAGGCGCTGGGTGACAGGTATGGGTTTAGTGCCAGAATTAGACTTGGAAATACACAGTAGCGGGTGTGTGTGAAGTTATTCTGAATGACCCAATGTGCACCTTGAATATTATATACCCTTTTAGGGATAGATTTCAAATAGCTCTGATATAGCAGAAACCACTAAATTATGAAATTGCTAAATTGGGAATTGTATTTCAACCCAGAACAAGAAATGTGCTTGAACGGACACTAAATAACTCGCCCAGCTACAGCACTAAGGACAGATTTAGCGGGATATAAATTTGAGGCCTAGTATTTAGGCGCTGGGTGACCGGTATGGATTTAGTGACAGAATTAGACTGGGATATGGCCAAAAAATAAACAGACTATTGCTGGTTAAATGCACTTGGTGTGACAGCTTCACCCTGATGTAGGCTTTAGCCAAAAAACAACCACACCATTGAGGGTTAAATGCACTTGGTGACAGGCGCAGCTTGCCCCTGATTTAGTATATGGCCAAAAAATGAACAGACTATTGCTGGTTAAATGCACTTGGTGTGACAGCTTCACCCTGATGTAGGCTTTAGCCAAAAAACAACCACACCATTGAGGGTTAAATGCACTTGGTGACAGGCGCAGCTTGCCCCTGATTTTGTATATGGCCAAAAAATGAACAGACTATTGCTGGTTAAATGCACTTGGTGTGACAGCTTCACCCTGATGTAGGCTTTAGCCAAAAAACAACCACACCATTGAGGGTTAAATGCACTTGGTCGCAGCTTGTGCTGGCGCACCACAAGACACAAAATGGCCGCCGATCACCCCAGAAAAATGTGACTGACAAACGGTCTGGGCAGCCTAAAAACAGTGAGCAATTGAGGATCAGCAGCTCAATGATCCACAGCTGCAGATCGATCAGTTAATCAAGTCCTTTGGAGGAGTTAATCTGCCTAATCTCGCCCTACTGTCGCAGCCGCAACCTCTCCCTACGCTAATCAGAGCAGAGTGACGGGCGGCGCTATGTGACTCCAGCTTAAATAGAGGCTGGGTCACATGGTGCTCTGGCCAATCACAGCCATGCCAATAGTAGGCATGGCTGTGATGGCCTCTTGGGGCAAGTAGTATGACGCTTGTTGATTGGCTGCTTTGCAGCCTTTCAAAAAGCGCCAAGAAAGCGTCACAAAAGCGCGAAGAAAGCGACGAACACCGAACCCGAACCCGGACTTTTACGAAAATGTCCGGGTTCGGGTCCGTGTCACGGACACCCCAAAATTCGGTACGAACCCGAACTATACAGTTCGAGTTCGCTCATCCCTACTTATGAGCCTTTAGCTACACCCAGTCCACTTATGTGGCATTGTGGCCATCGGACAACCTCAGACAACATGGCTGAATGTAGGTGATCTATATTTATTTTGGTCGTCTGCTCTGCAGTCCACATTTATTTTAGGGTTTATAGTTCTTTCAGAGGTCTGGGTCTACATTTACTTATGGTGTCTGGTGTGTGGTCTATAGTTGTTTAGGGGGTCTCTATTAAGTATGGGTTGTGATAAGGAAGTCATATGTACTATTTATGACTCAAATGCTATAAATTAGGTCAGGGGTCAGCTACCTCTGGCACTCCAGGGAAACTACAATTCCCAGCATGCACACTTTTGGAAAGGGGAGTGAGAAGTTAATCATGTCTGCACTCAGACACCTCTTTTCAACACTAAATAAATCTAATTAGTTTAATCTGTCCTCATAACTAAAGGCTCAGCTAGACAAGTAGATAATTGTTATGATTAGAATGCTAGCTATTCATGGTGGATGATGATCGTGTAATGTGAATGGAGGTAGCAACAGTTTAGGCTACTTTCACAGTCGCTTTTGGTGCGGATCCGTCATTGATCTGCACAGATGGTTACGTTCAGATAATACAACCGTCTGCATCCGTTCAGAATGGATCAGTTTGTATTATCTTTAAATAGCCAAGACGGATCCGTCTTGAACACCATTGAAAGTCAATGGAGGACGGATCCATTTTCTATTGTGCCAGATTGTGTCATAGAAAACCTATCAGTCCCCGTTGACTTACATTGTGTGTCAGAACGGATCCACTTGGCTCAGTTTCGTCAGACGGACACCAAAACGCTGCAAGCAGTGTATGGTGTCTGCCTCTAAAGCGGAATGGAGACGTAATGGAGGCAAACTGATGCATTCTGAGCAGATCCTTTTCCATTCAGAATGCATTAGGGCAAAACTGATCTATTTTGGACCGCTTGTGAGAACCCTGAAAGGATCCTACAAACGGAAAGCCAAAATGCCAGTGTGAAAGTAGCCTTAGTTGTTCTTCTTTGTACTTTATCCAGCTCCAGGGCATCCTTTTTATGGGCTGGTGCCCAGAACTGAACTGCACATTCCAGATAAGGCCACATACCAGAGCTTTGTAAAGTGTCAATATTACATCTCTACCATGCGAGTGCACGCCCCTTTTAATACATGACAATATCCTTCTGGCCTTGGAAGCAGATTGACATTGCATGCTATTATATAGCATATGATCTACAGGTACACCCAAATCCTTCTCTACAAGTGACTGTATTATCTGTATGATATATGATGCATGTAAATTATTTCTACCTAGATGAATAATTTTACATTTATACACTCTCAACCTCATTTACCAAGTAGATGTCCAAACACTCAGAGTGTCCAAGTCAGCTTGTAGTTTATGGACATCTTCCAGTCAGCACAGTACTACATAGCTTAGGCTACTTTCCAACTGGCGTTTCTGGGTCCGCTTGTGAGATCCGTTTCAGGGCTCTCACAAGCAACTCAAAACAGATCAGTTCAGCCCCAATGCATTCTGAATGGATAAGGATCCGCTCAGAATGCATCAGTTTGGCTCAGTTTGCGACTCCATTCCGCTTGCAGCATTTTGGTGTCCGCCTGACGATGCAGAGCCAAACGTATTTGTCCTGTCTTACAATGTAAGTCAACGGGACGGATCCATTTTCACTGACACAATATGGTGCAATTGAAAACGGATCCGTCCCCCATTGACTTTCAATGTAAGTCAGGATCTGTTTTGACTTAGACTTTTTTTTTTAAGAATAATGCAAACGGATCCGTTCTGAACGGATACAAGCGTTTAAATTATCAGTGCGGATCCGTCTGTGCAGATACAAGACGGATCCGCACTGAACGCAGGTGTGAAAGTAGCCTTAGTGTCATCTGCAAAAATAGAAAAAAGTTCTATTAATTCCATTCTATAAATCAGGGGTGTCAAACAAATTTTCACAGAGGGCCACATCAGCATTATAGTGGCCTTTAAAGGGCCATCTTCTGGAACTCAGGCAAAAGATTCTGCTGTGCAGTCTTATGTAAGACCACAATCACTTCTCCGCTTTGGAGAACAGGCACAAATGCTGTCTGTCGGCCGGACAAAAAGCCATTGCATGCAACGGTTTTTGTCTGGCCAAAACCTGACATTTATGCCGGAACACGCCAGACGTCATTGCAGTCAATGGAGATTCGGCGATGCTGGATCCCTCAAGATCCCGGAACAGACCGCCAGATCTCCTAATGGAGATGAGAAAGAAATGTAAAACCGTAGATAACACAGTGAAACTGTAACTCTGAATACAGATAACATATTCTGTAGTACATTTATTATTGCATATGATGTAGTGGGAAACAGGAACAAAGTCCACTAGGGTGGAATTGAAAAAAAAGCGCAATTCCACCGCAGTTTTATGTTTTTTATTTTGCAGTGTTACAGTAATACCACTTTAGTATAGTTTTTCTTGTGTTTTAATAAAAAAAAAAAGATTTTTGCTTTGCATTGCCATATTCTGACCCCCATAACTTTTTTATATTTGCATCTATGGAGCAGTGTGGGCGCTCATTTTTTGCAGGGGGATACAATTATTGAGTGTGTATGATTTTTTACTAACTTTTTATTCCATTTTTTGGGGTCAGTAAAACAACAACAAAAAATGTCAAACCCTGGTTGTGGGCTGTCTTCAGTACAGGGTTTCCTATCTTTCCATGGTTTGAGCAGATTCACATGTACACCTGCTCCAGCTTTTGCCTCCCTGGCTGGCTTACCTTCTAATCTACCTCTCCAATTTTTTCAAGTACCTTGTAGGCCCCCTGCCACCTAGCTAGGAACTTACTGTCTATGGTTGGTACCGGAACCAACACCCGATCACCCGGGTTAAAGTTCCGGACCCGCGTCTGCTGATTATATACCCAACTCTGGGCTCGTTGCGCTGCCTTCGTATGCTCCCTAACCAGAGGTAAAACTGTTTCTATCCGTCCTTGCATCTGGGTGAGGTACTCAACCACACTTTTGTGCGGTGTGGGTTGTTGTTCCCAAGCCTCTTTAGCCACGTCCAACAGACTGCGAGAGTGTCTGCCGTATAGCAGTTCAAAGGGCGGGAACCCAGTAGAGGCCTGGGGCTCCTCTAGCACTGTGAACATGAGATATGGCAGAAGAAGGTCCCAGTCCCTCCCATCCTTAGACACCACTCTTTTTAAAATATTTTTAATGTTTGATTAAACCTCTCTACCAGGCCATCCATTTACGGATGATACATAGACGTCCATAGCTGTTTTATGTGGAGCAACTTATTGGAGTTCCCTCATGACCTTGGACATAAACGGGGTCCCTTGGTCAGTCAGAACCTCCTTAGGCAGACCCACTTGAGAAAACATCTCCATTAACCGCTATTGCTGGCCATTTGGACTCAGGTTCCCAGGGTTCTGGTCTTCCCCCTAAGCCGAGCCACTTTGCTATGGTTACATCTGTCTCACGGGTATCGGTAACTTATATATCCGGCCATAGTGCCAGGAAACCGGGGAAGTCTCTCCCAATTATTAGTTCATACTGTAATTTTGTGGTGACGGCCACCTCATGAGTCCACCTGCCGGTCACCGTTGATAGAGAGACTAGGGTGGTGGGATAGTCCTTTAAGTCTCCATGAATGCACACAACACCGACCTTTCGGACAGTATACTCGGCGGGCTGCACCAGGGTAGCTCTTACCAGGGACACCAGGCTCCCTGAATCCAGCAATGCCACCGCCAGAGTGTCCTCCACTTCCACCTGGCTCAGGTGGCTATTGTCTATAGCAGGGATGGCCAACCTGAGGCTCTCCAGATGTTGCAAAACTACAACTCCCAGCATGCCCAGACTACCTACAGCAGGGCATGGTGGGAGTTGTAGTTTTCCAGCAGCTGGAGAGCCACATGTTGGCCATGCCTGGTCTATAGTCTTGGAGGTTCCTGTGGCACATAGCTTCGTGGCATATAATGAGTGGCAGTAGCCATAGTTGGTATCCATGGGTTCACCCCGATGGGGACAGTCGGCCCTTATGTGGCTCGGCTCGTGACACTGCCAGCAGACCACCGGGGCTGGGTCTGCAGGGGGTACGTCCCAGGCGGGTTTGGCTGGCACCAGCCGCCGGGTCTGGGGTAGAAATTTCCGGGGTTTGACTGGCCCCCTTCCAAAAGAACCCTCCTGCAGATTTCTGGTGGACTTGTAGTGCTCCACCATGTCGACCATCTCTAAAGCATTACCAGGAGACACCTGGCCGATCCAGTGCTGAAGAGGGTATGGCAAAGCCCTCCAGAACACATCTGGCAACAGACGGTCCAGCATAGCAGTGGGAGTCAGTATGTCAGGCTGCAGCCAATTTTGCAACCGATGTAGCAGGTCATAATATTATGGTCTGGCGGGTTTAGCCGGGTTAAATTCCCACTGATGCACCCGCTGGGCCCGGACCAATACATTTACCCCCAGTCTCGCCAGGATCTCACCTTTTACAGTCGGGTAGTCGGCCGATTGATTATCGAGGAGATCTAAAAACACTTGCTGTGGTCCAGACGCCAGCAACGGAGCGACGACCTCAGCCCACTGGTCCTCGGGGTAACTTCTCCCTCACGGCCACCTTTTCGAACACCGCCAGATAGGTCTCGACGTCATCCGAGGGGGACAGCTTTCCAGGCATCGTGGACGCTGTGGGACGCTCCTGCCGCTTGCAACGCCATAACATGTTGTAATAGCAGCTGTTTAGTTTCCTGCTGCTGCTCGTTAGCCTCCTGCTGCTGCAAGTTAGCCTCCACAAGGGCTTTCACGACCATCTCCATTTTGGTCAGGGGACATGGCTCGTAATATAGGACATGCACTTGTGCCCGGGAAAACAAAAAACTTTTCGGCCTTCAGGCCTGCCTCACTGCGTTTGCCCACATCCGACACCAATTGTGGGGATTTGCTCTGGTAGACAAGCTAGCGGATGCAGTACAGAGGCAACCACAAAGTCTTAAACTTAAACAGTTCAGTGTTATTCACACATAAGGAAAAACAAAAAGTAACGGTTTGCAGTCTTGGTGTTGTTCACACCATAAAAAGTTCACAGAACAAAAGCCTTGACCTGGTCAGCAGTTTTTCCACCCGCAGTCCACAGCAGGCTCCCAGAAGGCGTCTCTCAGTGAGATGTGGCTTCTTTCACTCCCAGGAAAGTTCTCAGTTCCCAAACACACAGAGACTGACAGCGCTCCACTGTCAGAGAGGAGAAAACCACACCCAGCTGAGACTGCTGGCCGGGTTTAATATAGGACAGTAAGGACCCGGCCTGGAACATGGGGAGCAGCCACCCACCCAGCACTTTGGCTGCTCCCAGTAAGAGCCGGCTCGGACCGGCTTTACAGCCATACTAACAGCAAACAGTGTCAGTCAGCACTAGCTGCCGCTGACACTCGAAACTACTTGCTCTTACCTCAACGAGGCCAGGAACCTCGGTGACACATACCTTCCGTCAATGACGGACTTTTGCGACTTCCTACAACACTCATTAAAACGAATGGGGATGTGTGCTGTCCATGGAGAACACGTACAAGTGCGATCAACACTGACGTGTGAATGAGGCTTTACACTGCAATGAATTAATATTGCAGTGTAAGGGAATTGTGCAATTTTCCTATGGAGCACTGCCACCTGCAGGGCTCAATAGGAACTACCTCTGTATTAGCCTGGAACTCTACACAGAGATCCAGGCTATTAGAGAGAATTAATAGCTTATTTGATCTCAGCGTGAGGAAGCCATTTTAGTCCTGAGATCACAGAAAGCCACCTCAGATGCCATGGCATCTGAGGGGTTAAATGTTTGCGATCAGCATTATGGCTGTTCACAAACATTTGTACTGGGACTCTGCTGTTTAAAACTACAGAAACCAGGCAGCTATGGCATCCACTCCACTCGTGACCATGCACCATTTATATAAACCCCAAACTTCCGCTGTACATGTATGGGAGGGGTCCTGAAGGGGTTAGTAATTACATCAATAGCATTCACTTTATTCCACTTGAACACAAAATGAATAAGTGAATTGTAGCAAACATTGTTATGTTAAAATTATTTATCTAATAGTCCTTGAACATTATAAAAATACTCAAGTATGTCCATTGTTCGCAGGAGCTGGAAGCAGGAGTGTTTTTTTTCTCCCTTTTTCTGTTTAAATGGAATCTGTCATCACATATGTGTAACTACAGTAATAAGTGCTTTATGTTATGTAAGTTAGCCTCTCAGTTTGCTTTGCTGGCTGCTCCCCACCTCTTTGATTGACAGGGCCAGGTAGTCTGTTCTCACACTTGGACAGGTGCACCCAACATTATGCAGAACCTCAGACTTGGTGGTATCTGCAATTGTTTAATGTTTCATATGCAACTTTATCTGGTGCTATGCCACTTTTTGCAGAAGGGGAAGTAATATTTGCATTGGTTGGCAGGAACAGAGCTAACCACCCTGTTTTCCTCCCCTTGGTCAGATTGCGCTGTTCCTACTTCCTGACAAAAGGGGGGAGTTGCAGTCTAGTGGGAGAATAGAGGGTTCCTGTTCAGATAGTGGGGGGGTGAGGAATCACATGTCAGAGCTCCCGCTCCCATGAACCGTATCTTATTCCCTTGTGAGACCAACCCTCCAGAGGGAAACTCAGGAACCAGATATTCTTCTCCTATGAGAAAAACTTAACACACTTAAGAGACAATAAATAAGCATGATCCATGAAATACAACTTTACTGACACTGCTGCAAGGTGATGGACTGCAACTCAGACACCACCGCCTACCTAAACCATCACTAGGCCAGACTAACATTATGCCTGTACTCTGGGGTGCACCACCAATGAGGTGAGGTGAGGCGATTGCCTCAGGCAGCACCAGGTAGGAGCAAGAGGGGGCAGCAGAAGGGGGATTATCTGTTTCTGCAGTATAGTATTGGGAAGCTCAGTGGTCACAGTATTTGGCGCTGTTTTACCCTGTATGTTTTTTAGCTTTGTATGTAATGTTTCCAAGTATGTCTTTAACATAGGGCTGGGGGGAAGGGGTTAGGTTAAGAAATTGGCATTGGAGGGTTGAGGCGCCATTTCAGTTTTTTGCCTCAGGTAGCAGAAAGGCTAGGTGCACCCCTGCCATACTACAGTGGACAAATGCCTGTTAGTGCCAACCTATTGCCATCCACAAGCTATCTCCTCCTGTAGCTTCCCTTTCCATCTGACCTCTCTCTACATACTGCAGCATTACCACAGAGGAGAGAAATGCTGTGCCTGCAGAGAGGAGAGATGACCAGTGGTACATAGTGACACCCGCAACAATGTCAAACTGACAAATCCTAGAGACTGCCCGCCTGCAAAGTCTGTCCTTGCATCCGAGGGTCCCAGGATAGGTGAGCCTTCTTATTCCGTTCCAATGTAGTCTATGCTGGGAGAACTTGCAGCACTTCACTGTTGCACTATTTATATTAGAGATGAGTGATACCATTTGCAATATTTCAGCCAGCAGATGAACCCAAACCTTTTCAGGTTCGTTTTGGACAAATTCACAAAAACGGTGCACAGATCCATGTTAGTGGTAAAAAGCAATAGGGAGGAAGAAGGAAGGTGCTCAGATGACGCTGAGAGGAAGTAGGGGGGAAGGCGTGCCCTGATTGGCTTCTAGGTCGACAGACAGCCTGGATGAATCAGTGCTACAGTAGAAAGGGAGGTGCTCTAGCACAGTGTTTCCCAACCAGTGTGCCTCCAGCTGTTGCAAAACTACAACTCCCAGCATGCCCACACAGCCAAAGGCTGTCAAGTTGTAGTTTTCCAACAGCTGGAGGCACACTGGTTGGGAAACACTGCTCTAGCAGAATGTCATTCTGTGTTGGGCTGTGAATGAGGGGGGATGGGTCTATGCAATGTCTGCCAGAAAACAATCTTAGGGAGTCAGAGGCAGTAAAAAGTCATATTCAAGCTTGTATTCTACTGCCAGGGACATTGAATGGAAAGGCTAGAATTTGAAAGAAGAAGAACTGTGTATATACAATAGGGACAGACAGGGAAAGCTGTCAGCCAGGGATTCAGGGGTGGATTAAGCTCAATACTATACTACATGTGTTTTACCATCTCCTCTCATCTCAGCTGAGGACTTTTCAAAATACTTTAAACAAAAGATAGTCAACATCAGAGAAAGCTTCAGTACACAGTCCCCACAGACCCTGTACACAACTGCTCGGTCCTCTTCTCCCAAAACCCACTTCTCCATCATTACCGAAGAAAAACTCTCCACTCTACTCTCCAGAACACACCTCACCACCTGTGTACTTGACCCAATCCCATCGCAACTCATCCCTAATGTAACCACAGTGTTTATCCCAGCCCTAACTCATCTCTTCAACCTATCACTAACCTCTGGTGTCTTTCCCTCTGCTTTTAAACATGCTACCATTACACCCATCCTCAAAAAGCCTTCACTTGACCCATCCTCTTTGTCCAGTTATCGCCCTATATCACTTCTTCCGTATGCCTCAAAGCTATTTGAACAACATGTCCATTCGGAACTGTCCTCTCACCTCTCCTCCTGCTCCCTCTTTGACCGGCTACAATCTGGCTTCCGACCCCACCACTCGACTGAGACTGCCCTTACCATAGTCACCAATGACCTACTAACAGCCAAAACCAAAAAACATTACTCTGTCCTCCTTCTCCTTGACCTGTCATCTGCCTTCGACACTGTTGACCACTGCCTTCTTTGCAAAGTCTCTCATCTCTTGGTATCACTGACCTGGCCCTCTCCTGGATCACATCATACCTCATAGACCGGACATTTAGCATCTCCCACTCTCACACCACCTCCTCATCTCATTCCCTCTCTGTTGGTGTCCCTCAAGGCTCAGTCCTAGGACCCCTGCTCTTCTCTATCTACCCTTTCGGTCTGGGACATATCATAGAGTCCCATGGCTTTCAGTATCACTCTTATGCTGACGACACACAAATCTTCCCCTCTGATATAGACATCACCACCTTACTATCTAGAATCCCACAATGTCTATGTTCTATATCATCCTTCTTCTCCTTTCGCTTTCTAAAACTTAACATGGATAAAACAGAATTCATCATCTTTCCCCCATCTTGCTCAACCCCCCCAACAGACTATCTATCACGATCAATGGCTGCACACTCTCCCCGATCAACCAAGTCCGCTGCCTTGGAGTGACCTTGGATTCTGCCCTCTCCTTCCGACAGCACATCCAAGCCCTTTCCACCACCTGCCGACTCCAGCTCAAAAACATCTCCCGCATCCGCGCTTTCCTTAACTTTAAATCTGTGAAAATGCTTGTACATCATCTCCCGCCTAGACTACTGCAACATTATCCTCTGTGGCCTTCCATCTAGTACTCTCGCTCTCCTGCAAGCTATCCTCAACTCTGCTGCCCGACTAATCCACCTCTCACCCTGCTACTCCTCTGCCTCTCCCCTCTGCCAATCCCTTCACTGGCTCCCCATTGCCCAGTGAATTCACTTCAAAGTACTAACAAATACATACAAGGCCGTCCACAACCTGTCCCCTCCTCTCTGAGCTACTTTCCCGATACATCCCCACACGCACTCTCTGATCCTCACAAGACCTCCGTCTCTCCTCTCCTCTTATCACCTCTTCCCACAATCGCCTCCAAGATTTCTCCCGTGCATCCCCCACACTCGCTACCCCAACACATCAGACTCTCACCTACAGTGGAATTCTTCAAAAGAAACCTGAAAGCCCACCTCTTCAGACAAGCCTATAACCAGTGACCCTGCTGCCTCTATACTGCCATGACCAACTTCACCCGCACCTACTGTGTCCTTCTCCCATACCATGTAGATTGTAAGCCCTCACAGGCAGGGCCCTCTCTCCTTCTGTACCAGTTTGTAACTCGTCTTGTTCATGCTTAGTGCAATTGTCTGTATTATGTATGCATACCCCTTTTCATATGTACAGCGCTATGGAATGAATGGCGTTTTAATAACAAATAATAATAATAATGTAGGGTTAATGTTCCTGGAGGGATACACCAAATGGAAAAGCATTTAGGAAAACAAGAGGAATGGTCAAAAATCTGGCAACTAAAATTTAATGTTGATAAGTGCAAGATAATGCACCTGGGGTGTAAAAACCCAAGAGCAAAATCTAAAATCAGTGATACAGTCCTAACCTCAGTATCTGAGGAAAGGGATTTAGGGGTCATTATTTCAGAAGACTTAAAGGTAGGCAGACAATGTCATAGAGCAGCAGGAAATGCTAGCAGAATGCTTGGGTGTATAGGGAGAGGCATTACCAGTAGAAAGAGGGAGGTGCTCATGCCACTCTACAGAGCACTAGTGAGACCTCATTTGGAGTATTGTGCTCAGTACCGGAGACCATATCTCCAGAAGGATATTGATACTTTGGAGAGAGTTCAGAGAAGAGCTACTAAACTAGTACATGGATTTCAGGATAAAACTTACCAGGAAAGATTAAAGGACCTTAACATGTATAGCTTGGAAGAAAGACAAGACAGAGGGGATATGATAGAAACTTTTAAATACATAAAGGGAATCAACAAGGTAAAAGAGGAGAGAATATTTAAAAGAAGAAAAACTGCTACAAGAGGACATCGTTTTAAATAGGGGGCAAAGGTTTAAAAGTAATATCAGGAAGTATTACTTTACTGAGAGAGTAGTGGATGCATGGAATAGTCTTCCTGCAGAAGTGTTAGCTGCAAATACAGTGAAGGAGTTTAAGCATGCATGGGATAGGCGTAAGGCTATCCTTCATATAAGATAGGGCCAGGGACTATTCATAGGATTCAGATATATTGGGCAGACTAGATGGGCCAAATGGTTCTTATCTGCCGACACATTCTATGTTTCTATGTTTCTATGTAGCATTTGAAATCTCGGTGAAAACACTTGAAATACTAGTCGGAACTCCATGTCAGGGGATCTCCACAAAGTTAATTGCATTTTTTTGCTTTAAGTTTTGAAAAATAGCATATATGTGTTTTACAATGCGCACAGTCGCGGACAAATTTATCTTCGAGTGATAACGTGAGATACTGTATTAGGCCTAAATCTGTGTATTTTCATTTCCATACAGTTCTAATAAAAAAAATTGGGGGTTGAATTTATTAAAACCAGTATATACGTGTGTTATAATATGCAGGGCGGCAGACAAAATTGTCTGTGAGTGATAACATGACATTTTAGAACTAAATACGTGTTTCCATCTTTTCCATCTCCACATAGTGTCTTACAATATGCAACGTAGTGGATAAAATTATCTGTGATAATGATAATGTGACATATTAGGCCTAAATCTGTGTATTTCCATTGCCACACAGTTCCAATGTAATTTAATATTTTTTTGTTCAAGTTTTTAAAACCAGCATATGCATGTCTTATAATATGCAGGGTCGCAGAGGACAACATCTGTGAGTGATAATGTGACATAGTAGGCCAAAATCTGTGTTTCAACTCCATGCATTTCAAGTGTTGGTGAGGTGGGAGGTAGGGGAACATAATTGCATTGTTTTACACTGGAGAATTTTTTTTTCTGAATCTGCATATTTTAATAAGCAAAGGACATTATACATAAACCTGTTAGTGTCGCCGATACTGCAGTATTTCTTAAGTCAACTGTCGGTAGTGTCTTCAGTGTGATAAGACTACTCCTTGTCTTCCACTCCATTGTGAGACATCTATAACCTATTTTTTGGCCATAAAAAAAACTTTTCTCCACCAGCAGTTAGATTGTCTACAAGCAAAATAGGGGAATGTTTTCCTCCTGCAGAAAGGGAGGTCAAATTATGTTATTACCAGGAAACACTGTGTACCCAGCTTTCAGCAGTTTTCCGCATGCAAATGCCTGCTACCAGCGTGTCTGAAAGCAAGCCTCTCTCCACCCCCCACAGAGTCACACCACTCCCACCGCCACAAACAGAAGCCACAGTAGCAGCAGCAGCTATGTCAGTCTCCTCAAGATGATAGAGCAGGTTTTCCACGTGTCGCGTCAGGATGAGGCCAGTCAACAAGCAAAGAGTTCTCACCTCAATGGATAAGTTCAGGCCTACCTACACTCTGGTGCATACCCTGTTCCTTGACCCCATGGATTTCTGGGCAGGCAGACTGGAACAGTGGCACAAACTGGCACATCATGCTCTTTCTTGCCCAGGCTCCAGTGTCATCTCGGAGGTTTTCAGCGCTGCAGGGGGCGTGATGACACCCAAACAGACCAAGTTGTCTGCCAGTTTCCAAAACATCACTTTTGTCAAAATGAACCAAGCCTGGATTCGGGAGGATTTTCACATTCTTCCAGCTGAAGCCAATGAATAGATCTGGCCTTGCTGACAGTGCAACATCTTACCACTATTGCCAGGGGAGGGCTGGCAGCCTTAGTCCTGGGGGGCAAATCCAGTCAAGTGGCCTATTTTAGCCCCGCCCATTATTAAAGCCCCTCCTACATATAATAGGCCACTCCCAACAAACACTGTACAGCTGACATTCTATAGTTGAGGCCTGTCTCTACACATCATCCGTAGAGGGGGGGCCTGTCCTGGCTGCACTGCCTGCTTCACATTATACAATAAACAGCAGGCTACAGCCAGGAAGCTCCTCCGCTCTCCTCCCTCCCCAGATCCTGCTCAAGGCTTGTGGTTCCCCCCACCATCTGTTACCCGCCCGTGGCCTGCTGCCCCCTTGGTCGTCCTCACCCAGCTCTGAATCCTCCTTCTGCAAATGGCAGGGGAAGGAGCCGGAGCATCTCCTCTCCTACATAGCGCCACATACCTCTTACATCCAGTGATGTCACCTTTGTTGTAGATGTTCTCTTTCTTTATCTTCTCCATTCAGCCCAGACCGCCATGATGATTTTTCTGCCATCTCCCGTCTCTGTAGAGATTGACAAACAGACATTAGTTACCCACATTTCCATCATCTTCACATCTTCTGAACATCCTTTCCTGCCACCCCCAATACTATACTGCAGAAACAGTCCCCCTGGAAATACTACTACCACACAGACAGTGCCCCCAATACTGTGCCCGCTGTGCCCCCAATACTATACTGCAGAAACAGTCTCCCTGGAAATACTGCTACCACACAGATAGTGCCCCCAATACTGTGCCCGCTGTGCCCCCAATACTATACTGCAGAAACAGTACCCCTGGGAATACTACTACCACACAGATAGTGCCCCCTTAAACAATTATTGGCACACAGTGCTCTAAAAAATAACTGCGCCCAGACACTAATAGTATAAAGATAATGTCCCCCAAAAATAATTGTGCTAAGCTGATACTATGCTAGGGTGCCCCCCAAAGTAACAGTGCTCCCCAAAATCCCACCAATAGAAATCATTCTCTGCCAGAGCACACTTAGTAGTAATAATGCCCCTTTAGTGCCCTAGTAATCATGTTCCTCATAGCCCCCCAGTAGTAGTAAAGCTCCCCCATAATACCCCCTAGTAGTACTAATTCTCCCTATAATATGACAGTACATTAAATACCTCCGCTTAGTGCCCGCAGTTGAGCTAATGTCTCCATAATGTATGCCAGTATAAAATACCCCTATATAGTGCCCCAGTAAATGCCCTCATAGTGCTCCTCTCCCCCTTCCCCATAGTGTCCCCCATAATATGCCAGTAAAAAAATGCCCCTTATTAGTGCCCCAGCAGATGCCCCTATAGTGCTCCTCTCCCCCACAATGTGCCAGTAAAAAAATGCCCCTTCTTAGTGCCACCATATGCCCCAATAGTGCTCCACTCCCCCATAGTGCCCCCAAATAATGCCCCATAGTGATGCTCTCCCCTATAGTGCCTCCCATAATGTGCCAGTAAAAAATGCCCCTAGTGCCAGCAAATGCCATAGTGCTCCCCCATAATGTTCCAATACAAAAGGCCCCTTTAGAGCCCCCACTTCCCCATAGTGCCACCAAATAATGCCCCTATAGTAACACCAGATGCCCCATAGTGCTGCTCTCCCCTATAGTTCCCCCCAGAATGTGCCAATAATTAAAAAAAAGCCACTTTAGAGCCCCAAGATACCCCCATAGTGCTCCTCTCCCCCATGGTGCCCCCCATAATGTGCCAGTAAGAAATGCCCCCATAGTGCCAGCTCTTCCAATAGTGCCAGCTCCCCTCATAGTGTAAGGCCCCCCATAGTGCCAGCTCCCCCCATAGTGCTAGCTCCCCCCATAGTGCCAGCTCCCCCCCATAGTGCCAGCTCCCCCCCATAGTGCCAGCTCCCCCCCCATAGTGCCAGCTCCCCCATAGTGCCAGCTCCCCCATAGTGCCAGATCCCCCCCCAATAGTGCCAGCTCCCCCTAAATAGTGCCAGCTTTCCCATAGTGCTAGCTCCCCCATAGTACCAGATCCCCCCAATAGTGCCAGATCCCCCCAATAGTGCCAGCCCCCCCATAGTGCCAGATCCCCCCATAGTGCCAGCCCCCCGATAGCGCTAGCTCCCCCATAGTGCCACCCCCCCCATAGTGCCAGCTCCCCCCATAGTGCCAGCTCCCCCCCATAGTGCCAGCTCCCCCCCATAGTGCCAGATCCCCCCATAGTGCAAGCCCCCCATAGTGCCAGATCCCCCCAATAGTGCCAGATCCCCCCAATAGTGCCAGATCCCCCAATAGTGTCAGCTCCCCCCCATAGTGCTAGTTCCCCATAGTGCCAGCCCCCTATAGTGCCATCCCCCCTATAGTGCCAGCCCCCCTATAGTGCAAGCCCCCAATAGTGCCAGATCCCCCCAATAGTGCCAGATCCCCCCAATAGTGGCAGCCCCCCCTATAGTGCCAGATCCCCCCACATAGTGCCAGCCCAGCTCGCCCCGCAAAGAAAAAGAAAAAACACTAATACTTACCTGGCTCCATCAGCAGCGATGCAGGCTTCTTCTGGCCCGTGTCCCTGCTGTGTGCCGCCCGACTCAGGCGGCGCGATGATAATGACGTCATTGCGCTGCCTGAGCCGGCCTCTGATAGGCTGCAGGCATTAGTGCCTGTGGCCTATCAGAAGAACAGGGGAGGGACACGCCTCTCCCTGAGTCCCTCCCCTGCCCCACAGCTCACAGCCCGCCGCAAATATATCCAGGGCTGTGCCACCTGTGGTGATCGGCGGTGCGGCCCTGAAGAATAAAAAATATAAATAATTTTTGTTAAAGGGGCAGCCCAGCGGCCTGACTTTTGCTGTCTGCCTGCCTGCCATCCTGTCTCCATCATGCCGCTTCTGCCATCATGTCACTACTGCGGCCTGCCTATCATCATGTTCTGTACGGATGCTGCTACCTCCATCATGCCACTGCCGCCTTCATGCCAAAGCTGCTGCTGCCTCCATCATCCTGCTGCCTGCCAAAATGTACAGTATGGCTGCTGCCAACTCCTCCGCTGCTGCTGCTCCTTGCTGCTAATATCCTACTGCCACCACTATTATCACAAAGCATCTGCTACTATTATCGTTACCACATCTAAATAAAAGGGAGAAAGAAAAGTGAGAGAGAAAAAATTCATAAAAAATAAACAAAAATAGATAACAAGTCCTAGGAGACTGGAGGGTGTTATATATAAAGGCAACTGGAGCTACTTTGATTTGTCGCAAATCGATTTGGGTCTGAAACTTTTTGAAAAATTCTGCGAAACTGAACCAAACCAAATCTCGAGTGGTTTGCTAATTTCTAATGTATATGTACATGTCTAGGTTATGCTAGTGTCACGGATGATGTTGCAGATAGCTGGAAGTTATGGATAAACATCCAACTGGCTTAATCCCAAACTAAGGAGCATAAAGGTGACCCCTGTAAAACCCTAAGAGCTCACCCTGACTGCTAAGCACATACAAGGGTCTCAGAGGTAGACAATTGCATGCCCTCGTACCTAGACTGTGTGACACCTGAAAACCCTATAATAGTGAGGGGACACAACCACCGGCTCGCTGCCCTTAATACGGAGGGAGTCAGGGTCACCTAGAATCAAGCCAGCAAGGAAACACAATACATGAAAGGACTTATCTGAACAAGCAGTAACAGACGTCTCCAGCAGTGATCACTTCAATCCAGGAAGTAGTATAAACCGCAAAGTGAGGCAGTATGGGAGGGAATATAAAGGGAGGGAATTAGTGTAAATAGGTGACAGCTGGGAGTAGGAAAGGAGATGACAAAGTGAAACCAAAACAAAGAACATCATGCAAGAGGTACAGAAGAACGTCTGCCAGACCTTCTCAGAGAGCTGCAGTGACAGTACCCCTCAATCTACAAGTGGACTCCGGACACTCAGAGCCCACCTTCTCAGGATGGGACCTATGGAAAGCCCTGATTAGACGAGTGGCCTTAATGTCCGCCACTGGGACCCACATCCTCTCCTCAGGCCCATAACCCTCCCAATGAACGAGGTACTGGAGAGAACCGCGGATAATGCGAGAATCCACAATCCTAGAGACCTGAAATTCAAGATTACCATCAACAACAATCGGAGGAGGAGGCAAAGAGGAGGGTATAGTGGGTTGGACATAAGGTTTTAATAGGGACCTGTGAAAAACATTATGGATCTTCCAAGTCTGAGGAAGATCAAGACGGAAGGCAATGGGATTGATGACGGAAAAGATCTTGTAAGGCCCAATAAACTTAGGACCCAACTTCCAGGAGGGAACCTTCAGTTTCATATTCTTTGTAGACAACCACACCAGATCACCCACACGCTTGTCTCTTATCCGCCACACGCTTATATCTCTCACTCATCCTCTTCAGATTACCCTGAATCTTTTGCCAAATAAATGACAAAGACGAGGAAAATCTCTCCTCATCAGGTAAACCAGAAGACCCCTCTCCAGAGAATGTCCCAAACTGCGGATGAAACCCATATGCACCAAAAAATGGTGACTTATCAGAGGACTCCTGGCAACGGTTATTTAAAGGGCTTCTGTCACCCCACTAAACTAATAATTTTTTTGGGGGTACTTATAATACGCTAATTACCTGTCTACCAGCAAGTAGGGCGTCTACTTGCTGGTAGCAGCCGCAAAAAAACGCCCCCTCCTCCTGTTGATTGACAGGGCCAGCCGCGATCTCCTCCTCCGGCTGGCCCTGTCAGCATTTCAAAAATTGCGCGCCTGTGTTGATTCAGCGCAGGCGCTCTGAGATAAGGAGGCCCGCCTCCTCAGCACTCCCTCAGTGCGCCTGCGCTGATGACGTCACCGAAAGAGAAGCACCATGACCCCTTCAGTGTCATCACAACCCCATTAATCAGACATTTAGGGCCTAAATTACACTGGGAATTGATGTGTTTTGGAGGCAGCAAGATGATAAACTGAGCGATACAGCAATGTAGAGAAAGTTGCGAAATGGGGAGATGCTACCTGCAGCCCTATGTAACACCACAGATAACACAGTGATAGCTCTCTAAGTACAAAAAATGTAGTATATGTTACATGCAGTCCTATGTAAAACAGATAATGTAGCAGATGTATCTGCCAGGCTGAAGACTCCTCATTTAAGGGGGTGGGGCTCCCTTTAACTGGGACCGGAGCTCAAGCTTCTTTACAAGCTGCAACTTCAGTGAAGGAGGGAGGGGGCCTGACCTGATAGCTACCTGCGCAGCCTACAATGATCAATAGACTCCTCTGTCTAGCGCAGTGCTGGTCAGAGGAGACACTGTAGTATGTAGGGCCCCTGCTCCCATGGGTGGTGGATGTAATGAATACTTCTCCTATGCTACCTGGCTGCTGTCCTTGCCCTATGCTAGTGCCGGCCTCTTCATAGTGGCAACGACAGCAGTTACACCCCTGCGCAGTGATTTCAATAGCCAAGTGGTGTAACCAAAGGTGGAGAGCTTACTGTCAACCCCTGCATGGCGATTGACAGAGCTAATGGTTTTAATTTGTCACACTGGTGTCCAAGTAAGGGCACAGAGCTGCCTAGTAGTGATATCTGTTAGGGAATTCCTGTGCCTCTACATCAGGCTTCAATGTTTGAGTGATGTACAAAAGTGGTTTTATTACCATTACTGCCAAGGTTACAATAAAAGGTAACATACATATGCATAACATAGGATCCAGCATTGACAATAGATGATGGACACAGCTCACCTCCTCCCCCTCCCTGCACGTGTCACAGAGCACACACAGAAAACTCTCCTATAGAAGTCAGGTCAGACTATTGTTTTGATATGTCAAAATAATATGTTGGTGGCTGCTGAATGATCAGAATGATCTAAAATAGCACCATCCCACCACCACCTCCCCGCCATAGCTATCCAGCTAAACTTTAGGGACCAAAGGTGAGAAATAGCATTTTGAAACCTCTACTTTGGGCACAAAGAGAAGTTTACTCAGGTTCAATTTGAAAAACAAGCATGCAGTATCTAATTAAGTCTGGAAAGAAGCAAGTCACGTATTTCTGAACAATGACAGTTTTCAATTTAATATTTTTGAGGTTATAATAAAGCATATGAGTTAAAATGTAAAAGCTGAAGAAAGAATAGAATAAATGATGCATTAAATTACAACATTAACCAGTTTTTATTCATACAAGTAGATTACATACCACTCTATATAATAGGTAATATAAAAAATACACATAATAGAACTCCCACACTGCTAAAAAAAACATTGAAGCACAGCACTAAGATGTTTGTTTGCTTGGTTTTACACGGAGTAATGAGCAGTAGGTACAAACAAATTGGATCTAACCATAATTACATTTTGAAATTTATTGAAACATTTTATAAAATATAAGTACCTAATAATAATGGTTGATGGGCAATCTAAGGCTTGCATTCCTATGATAAATGAATGCATAAATATATTCTCTTACACACAGTACATAAAGTGGGCCCCCATCCAACCTTTGGGAACATGTCCCCTTCTGACCACCTACCACTACCACATGTATCGTAAAGTCTATGTATTACTGTAGATTCCCTGATACACAAAATAAAGTGGGATCTCCCATCCTTCTTCTAGTACCCAGACCCCTTCTGACCACCTATCACTTCCACATATATTGTAAAGTCTAGCCAATATGCCATCTGAACCTTGGCCTCAGGGCAGGGCCTTCCTTGGCTATGTCTGCATTGTCCTTTCCTGGACTGGAATTCTGGACAAATACTGCGTTGGGGACCTGCCTGTCATTATCAATACTTGGCAACTGTTATACCTGTCCATACTTCATCTATTCCCAACAAAAACTGCAGGGGCTACCAGTCACTTATTCCAGTTACAGTATGTGAATGTCTTCGCTAAGAAGAAAGCTGAAATTTTTCTCCCCATGGTCCATATGATTGTCCAATTGACTTGCGTCCTAGGATCTTCCTAGGAAATTCCTATCCCCTGCCTCTTCCAAAAACGCTGAGTATGTCTGAATATGTATTTCAGAAAATCTGGAGAGGAGGTTTATCTGTAAGTTCTGTTCTAAAGGTGGAGCTTTGGCAAGAAACAAGATGGATCACTTTGACCATGCATAGATTACTGTGGACTAAACAAAATAACAGTGCAGGATAAGTATCCACTACCCTTGATACTGGAATTTTAAAGGATTGACAGGGGCAGGTGGTCAAAACATCATAAGGCCTCATGCACGCGGCTGTTGTGCGGCAGTTGTGCGGCCGTTCCGTGCATTGGGGACCGCAATTTGCGGTCCCCAATGCACGGGCTACATCCGTGCGGCGGCTGGGACGGATCGAGACCCATTCAACTTGAATAGGTCCGTGATCCGTCCGCACAGTAAAAAAATAGAACATTGTTTTATTTTTTTGCGGTGCCGAGGCACGGACAGAAAACTTCATGGATGTACTCCGTAGTGACAGGGTTGGGTTTATTGTCAAGAAATATTCATCTGAAAGTGCCATCTTTCATATTCATGCCTCGGTTATTGGGGCCTTTTGGGGTAATTTCCCAAGCTAATCCTATCTGTTCAAGCTCTGTCTGCCACCATCTCTCCACATTCCCAACTCCTTTCATATGTCCCTCCTCAGACCCCCTGGTACTGAACCGTTACTCCAAACTTTCTTTTCCTGTTCCTGTCAGTGCTGAGGATAATGAAAGAAAGAGGGCTGCAAAGGAGAGTGAAAGAGTGGAGCTTGAGTAACCATTCTGTGAAGAAAGTGTGACCTAGAGAGGGATGGGTTCAGGAGCTTTAAGCCTTTAGAAGGGTCATTTTGAGATTATGAGAGACCCGCAGAGGCTGTTAAATCTGAGAGACTGTTGTAAGAGAGCCAGTGGTCGTGCATTGTGCATTGGCCCTCCAACAAATAGTTACTTGAAAACCATTATGCTGGTCCACACCTGTTCCGCAAAATTGTGAATAGGGTCAAGCTGTAAACAGTTATATTATGCTAAGTTAAAGAGGTCTTCCAAATTAATAGAAAATGTGCCCAAAACTCTGCTCACCAATTTAATAACCAGCCACTCCAGCGCCATTGCTTCAATACCTTACCACAGGTGTGAAACTAGATTTATAATGTGGTAATGTATTTTTTAATTATGTGATTCCTATCACTTTTCACAGGACTCCTGTAATCCAGTTGTTATTGTACACAGCCACAAATACAGCCAGGTCCCAAATATTGGGACATTGACACAATTCTAACATTTTTGGCTCTAAACACCACCACAATGGATTTGAAATGAAACAAACAAGATGTGGTTTAACAGCAGACTGTCGGCTTTAGTTTGAGGCCAACTGTTGTGAAGGGTGTTTTCTTCACCAGGGAAAGAATTCTTCGGTCATCCACCACAGTTGTTTTCCGTAGTCTTCCGGGTCTTTTGGTGTTGCTGAGCTCACCGGTGCGTTCTTTCTTTTTAAGATTGTTCCAAACTGTTGTTTTGGCCACGCCTAATGTTTTTGCTATCTCTCTGATGTTTTTTTTTTTTTTTCAGCCTAATGATGGCTTGCTTCACTGATAGTGACAGATCTTTGGATCTCATCTTGAGAGTTGACAGCAACAGATTCCAAATGCAAATAGCCCACTTGAAATGAACTCTGGACCTTTTATCTGCTCGTTGTAATTGGGATAATGAGGGAATAACACAGACCTGGTCATGGAACAGCTGAGAAGCCGATTGTCCCATTACTTTTGGTCCCTTAACAAGTGGAAGGCACATATGCAAACTGTTGTAATTCCTACACCGGTCGCCTGATTTGGATGCCCTCAAATTAAAGCTGACAGTCTGCAGTTAAAGCACGTCTTGTTTGTTTATTTTCAGATCCATGGTGGTGGTGTATAGAGCCAAAAATGTTAGAATTGTGTCAATGTCCCAATATTTATGGACCTGAGTGCATGCCAAGATTTTCAGAAATATCATGTGGTTTTTTTTGTGGCGTTTGTCCAGTTTCAGTGTGTTTTTGGGGGTCTGTGTGTTGTTGTTTTTTAAGTTTCCCTATAGGTTCCTCAATTGGAAATAAAATAACCAATGTATATTATTAAAAAAATTGCCAGTCAAAATATTTTTGCAAAATGTGCATGAAATTCAAAACATATGCATGAAGAAGAGTAAGTGCATTTTCACGGTTTACACTAGATTTCCTATTATTATTGATGCTTCTTTTCAGGAAAAAAAAACTATTGAAAGCAAAATAATGGGCTTCTGCATACTTAAAGCTTTGAATCATTGAGGGAAGCAGTTTTACTTTAAATTGCCCAGCATAGTCAAAATATTTTCTAGTGTGATTTTTGTGCTTATTTTATGGGAATATTCTTGGTTGATTATCAGTAATGGAAGTAATAACCTCCATGATAACATGTGATTGATATACAAGTAAAATTACTTCATGGCTAGAAAAGGGTTAATCTAGTATTCTAGTTATCAAAAGTGGATTAGTAACTGGCAAGTCGCAACCTTTCATGTGGCGAATACACAGTATGCACACTGCGCATGCTTCTTCTAGAGATGAAAAAATTGATCCTAAACTAATTCACTCTCTCTTGAATTTCTGAAAAATGTCAATCTCTTAATGGCTGCCACCATTCTACAGATCAGAAGACAGAGAAGAAGAAATCCACCGAAGATTTTTGGACCATGTTTTAATTTTAAAATAAAATCCAGCGGTGCAGTGTGTTATAAACAGGCTCTTTATTACCGCCATCTACCATCCATTTACCCGTAGCCATATATGTTGATGTCACTCTGACAATCAGGGTTGCTAACCATCCAGAAGTTTCTGGACAGTCCGTAAAAATAGGTGATTTATTTTTTCGTGAAAAAAATATATAGATGTGTCTGTGATTTTTTTGGAGGGTGGTGGTACTTGGCTATATTTTTTTGGTAATAATTATCATCATTTTACAGCTCACAGTAATTGCTGGTAATGAGTTCTTATCAGTATATTGAGCTATGTACATGTACAGTATTATTTATAATCTTTATCATTCGGTATGGTTTTCCAATTTGTCAAAATTGTTGTAAAAATTTGTAAAAAATGTTGGTTTTCCATGATTTTGGGTTAAGTTGTCCAGAAAAAAAGAAAAAAATCTGGCTGGCAACCCTGCTAACAATACTAATGATGACTTGCAATTAAAGATCTTGAAGAGGATTGGATACAGTCATAGGAGCCTCAAAAGGAGAATCTGAGCACCTTACAAACATATTAGTAACCAACTTGACTCTGCCAACTGATTCATCAGAACGTGACCCAAAACTAATTTCAAGACATTCCGTCTTCTTTAGCTGCAACAGAGAGAAAAATATCAGGCCTTACAGGGCAGCTACAATACCAGACCAAGTCCTAAACCGAGAAATATCACTTTTTAAGGACTGCAACAGAAATTTGCTACTACTCGATATAACCGTTTATCTGGAACTAATGTTCATACGAATGCTAGTTCCAGATAATTGGCACCATTTTTCATTTTCACAGCTAAGTGTTATAAATTCTATGTGACGACTGTTGGGTCAAAGTGCTCACCACACCCTTTAAAAATTCCGTTAGTAGTGTAGTTTCCAAAATGTCGTCACTTTTTGGGGGTCTTCAAATCTACCCTTCAAAAACCATATGATGCTGATTGCCTTCTGAGCACTGTGTTGCGCCCATATAGTAGTTTACGATCACATATGGGGTGTTTCTGCAAACTGCAGAATCAGGGTAATAAATATTGAAGTTTGTTTTGTTGTTAACCCTTGATATATCTTTTTTTTTTATTTCACGTCCATTTTACTTTAATTCATGTGGAATACTTAAGGTTTTAACAACATTTCTAAAACCAGTTTTGAATAGTTTGAGGGGTGTAGTTTCTAAAATGGGGTCATTTATGGGTGGTTTATATTCAGTCAGCTTCTGAAAGTGACTTCAGAACTGAATTGGTCTTTAAAGGGTTTCTACCACCAGATTTGGTCCTATTTAGCTGACTGACACTAGCGATGTGCTAGTGCCAGCAGTCCATAACAGTGTTCTTACTTATCATCTGTCTGCTGCCGTTCAACTTAAAAACATACTTTTATAGATATGCTTATGAGCCTCTAGGTGCTATGTGGGCGTCATTAGCACCTACAGGGCTCCGTTCACTAACCATTTCAGCTGCCCATCGCGTCCCTCCAGCCCGCCCCGCTCCTGTTGATTGACGTAAAACTTCTCAGTATCTCGTACCAAATCCTGCGCCTGCGCCGTGCGCTTCTGTATTCGGCGCAGGCGCAGTGAGTGAATGCCGCGCTCCTGGTGCCGGCTTCCTCACTGTAACGTAGTTGGCGCAGGTGCAATGAGGAAGCCGGCGCCGGGAGAATACAGAAGCGCACGGCACAGGCGCGGGAATAGGTACGAGATACTGAGAAGTTTCACGTCAATCAACAGGAGCGGGGCGGGCTGGAGGGATGCGATGGGCGGCTGAAATGGTTAGTGGACGGAGCCCTCTAGGTGCTAATGACGCCCACATAGCACCTAGGGGCTCATTAGCATATCTATAAAAGTACGTTTTTAAGGTGAACGGCAGCAGACAGAAGATAAGTAAGAACACTGTTATGGACTGCTGACACTAGCACATCGCTAGTGTCAGTCAGCTAAATAGGACCAAATCTGGTGGTAGAAACCCTTTAAAAAGGTTGATTTTGGAAATTTTCCTAAAAATGACAAAAATTGCTTCTAAAATTCTAAACCTTCTAACATAAAAAAAAAAAAAATTACATTACCAAAATTATGTCAACATAAACATATGGTGAATGTTAATTAATACGTATTTTATGAGGTATCACTATCTGTCTTAAAAGCAGTGAGATTTAAATTTAGGAAATAGTGAAATTTTCCAAATTTACAGTAACTTTGGGATTTTTTTATAAATAAAGGTAAATCAGATTGAATTAACTTTACCATTAACATGATGTACAATGTGTCACAAGAAAACAGTCTCAGAATGACTTGGATAAGTAAAAGCATTCCAAAGTTATTACCACATAAAGTGACATGTCACATTTACAAAATTAGGCTTGGTCAGAAAGGGGGCAAATGGCCTGGTCTGAAAGTGGTTAAACTGCATAATCTGCTGCCCAGAAACATGATTGTGTATGATGATTAGAGATGGCCTTGCGGTTCGCCCGGCGGTCGTTTCGCGGCGAACTTTGCTAGTTCGCGGTTCGCCAAGCGAGTGAACATATGACAATGTCCGCTGGCGCCATATTCTTTTACATTATGAAGACCTTTGACCCATGACACATCCATCAGGTGGTACAGGACAGCCAATTGAGACATTCCAGCACATGGACATACCCCCTACTTTATAAATAGACCCGATCTGGCTGCCATTTTACATTCTGTCTTGTCAGAGAGGTTGCTGTGTGGAGCAGGGACAGACTGTTAGGGACACCAAACGCTAGTTAATAGGGCCACAAAAGTCCTTTTAAGAACTGGTATAGGTGTGCTATCGCTAAGTGTGACTTATAATATACTTTCTAACATAGAAAGTATATTATAGGGCATTTGTATTGTGCAGCAGTTGTGTGCGTTCTGCTGCGATACTGCAGCTACACAGAGCGACAAACGCTATTGGAACAAATAATTTCTACTAGTCTGATATACCAGTTGCCCCCCCAAAAAAGTGATTGAAGCAGGGGTGTTATATACTAATAATATACTTTCTATATAGTGCATTTGGGTAGTGCAACATTGGTTTGCGGTTTTGCTGCGTTACCTCAGCTACAGATAACGACAAACGCCATTGGAACAAATTATTTCTACTGGTGTGATATAACAGTTCCCCCCCCCCCAAAAAAAAACTGATTGAAGCAGGGGTGTTATATACCAATTATATACTTTCTATATAGTGCATTTGGGTAGTGCAGCATTTGTTTGCAGTTTTGCTGCGTTACCTCAGCTACACATTGGAACAACGCACTCCCGTGGCCTAAGATAAAAAATTTCTAGGCTCCAACAGGACACATTTCAGAGAATTTCCCTTTAAGATGCATAAAAATGTCCCCTGATTAAGATACATATTTTTTATAGAAATTTTTGTCATTGATCCCCCCTTGTCACTGTCCATGTTGTGGGACTATTTGTACACTTCTACTAAGTATTTGGTTCGCGAAAATTTGATCGCTTTCGCGCGATCGTTTTCGTGATCCATCCCGGCTGATGTTCGTCCATCACTAATGATGATGATGATGGATGATGGCCACTGCCATGTCTCGTCTCAATAAGGTGGAGGGGATTGCAGCATGTAAATGCAGCTCTTCACCTCCACTGATCAGCAGGCATTTATCAGAAAGGAATGCTTCCTTCCCTAAAATTGGCTGTCCCATTGGGCCATTTAAACCTGCCTTAAGTGTAAGGATGCTTTCCAGATTTCAAATAACAACTTTTACACATAAACTGGTGCTTGATGTTCAAGAGGAGATAGAAGGTTATCTGAAGGAGTTCTTCTTTGGCCCCTTGCAGATGAGCGTGTCCGGATTAGGTCCGGATGCGTCCTAGTGCATTGTGGCAAACCCGCGCGAGTAGGTACGCAATTGCAGTCAGTTTTGACTGCAATAGCGTTTTGATGTTCAGTTTTTATCACACTGGTGCAATGTGTTTTGCATGTGCGTGATAAAAAACTGACTGTAATACCCAGCCCCGACTTCTTCACAGAAGCTCAGGTTTGGGTTAGTTGTAGTGTAGATTGTATTATTTCCCCTTATAACATGGTTATAAGGGAAAATAATAGCATTCTGAATACAAAATGCATAGTACAATAGGGCTGGAGGGGTTAAAAAAAAAATTATAATAATTTAACTCACCTTATTCCAGTTGTTCGCGCAGCCGGCATCTCTTCTGTCTTGTTGTGTGAGGAATAGGACCTTTGATGACGTCACTACTCTCATCACATGGTCCGTCACATGATCCATCACAATGGTCTCTTGGTGAATTCATGGCATTCATTTATTTCATATGAGGAATATTATAATCATAGTCGAAGTTCCCGACAGATACCACAATTGCACATTAGGTGTGTCATTTTCCTTGTGTAGAACAGACATACAGGTATTGCTCGAAAATCCAGATTTATTTTCTGACATCTTTCTCTGAACACAAGATTTGGAAATATTTAAACCAGAAAATGAGTCCAATTTGAGGACAATGAGGACAGACTCTGCAAGAAATACAAAGCAACAGCTGCTGAGAATGAAAAGAAACTTTTCTGGAAAAACAATTAGGACAGAAGCTTTGAACAAATAGAAGCCATATGTGATTACTGGAGCTCTTTGTAACAAATGCAAAGTCTACCTGGTCTACTGCACAGCAGTATTGATAGTATTTTATTGATATTACTATTTTGTCCCACTTTGACATTTGTATTTCATTCTTTTTGGCATGTGGCTGCTTTGTGTTCATGCTTAAGATGATCTTGCCTAACCCAGTCTATGCCCACACATAAATATATGAAGTAAATAATTTAAGAGGACCTGTTGTCTCTCCTGACATGTCTGTTTTAGGTATGTAATTGTTTTCCCTATAATTCTGGAGCATATTTTCTTATGTTGTGCTGTTCCTCTGTAATTCCTCTTTTAAAATTGTAGATAACCTGACAACTATAGAGACACTACCCATTGACAAGCTGGCTGTAATGTCACGGCAGTGTGCAAAGGTGAAAAAAATAGTTTCACTGTCTGGGACATACAAAGAAATCATGGAGCACTATAGCAAAGGTCAGAATTGCCCCCCCTATATATATGTATATATAGTAGGAAGGTACCTGAAATCATCGTGGATGGAAGGTATGTGTCACCGAGGTCCCTGGCCTCGGTGAAGTAGGAGCTGGTATTTTATGTGTCAGCAGCAGCTATTGCTAACTGACACCTTGAGAGTTAGCATGGCTGTCATAGCTGATCCAGGACGGTTCTTACTGGGAGTAGTCAAAGTGCTGGGTGGGTGACTACTCTCCCCCATGTTCCAGGCCAGGTTTTGCAAGGCATAAAAACCAGCTAGCACTGCCAGGTATGTGGATTTACCTCCCTCTGACAGTGTAGCTCAGGAGTCTGTGCTGTGAACTGAGGGCTGTGCTGGGATTTGAGGTTTGAGCCGGGCTGGAGGACTCAGGCCCCTCTAAAGGCGAACAGGCCGCCTATGGACTTGATGAGGCTGAACTGCTAAAAGGGTGTGAATTAACACCCAGGAGAAAAGGTGACGTTTATTGTTTATGGACTTTCCTTGTGTGTGAACAAACACCAAGCCACCTGCGTTTTGTGATACAGCAGGTGTATAATGTGTGAATAAACACTGCTTTTTGATTCAAGAACTGTGTACTTTGCCTCTATACTGCATTCGCTAGTCCTAACTACCAGAGCGAATCCCCACAATTGGTGGTGGATGCGGACAATCGCAGTGAGGCTGGCGTGAACGCCGATATATTTTTGGGCACAGTTGTATGTCGTACATCAAACCAGCTGTATTTCAACTGGTGCCCCACGACAAAATGGAGGCTGTTGTGAAGGCCCTCATGGAGGCTAATTTGCAGCAGCGAGAGACCCACCTGCACCAACAGGAGGCTAATAAACAGCAGCAAAAGACCAACCTGTTGCTGCTACAACACTTGATGGCTTTTCAGACAGAAGGAGCAACCCCAAGTGTCCACGATGCCTGGAAAGCAGTCTGTGCATCGATCCCTAAGATGACACCCGCAGACGACATCGAAACCTACCTGGCGATGTACGAGAAAGTGGCCACCAAGGAAAAGCTTCCCCGATAACAGGGAGCTGAGGTCGTCGCTCCTTTTCTGGCAGCAGAGACCCAGCGGGTGTATTTTGACTTACTGGATGATCAAGCGGCCGACTACCCGAAGGTAAAGGGTGAGATTTTGGCAAGACTGGGGGTGCATGTGTTGGTCCGGGCCCAGCGGGTACATCAGTGGGGGTTTAAGCAAAAGTGGCTACAGCCTGATGTGCTGAGTCCCACGGCTATGCTGGATAGACTATTGGCTGACATATTCTGGAGGGCACCGCCACCCCCTCTCCAGCACTGGATCAGCCAGGTATCTCCTGGAAATTCCCTGGAAATGGTGGACCTGGTGGAATGCTATAAGGCCACCAAGAATCTCAAGGGGGGTTCTTTTGGGAGGAGGGCAGGCAAACTCCAGAACTCCCAACCCCTGGCCCACCGGTATGACCCAATGAACCCCCTGGGAGGTTCCCCCTATGGACTGGACCCAGTTAATCTGCTGGCGGTGTCAGGAACCTGGCCACACCAGGGCTGAGTTTGCTCATCGGGTTGAGCCCATGGACACTAATTGTGGTTACCGACAATCGGTATATGCTAGGAAACTGTGTGCCACAGGTACCCCGGAGGCTCTAGACTACTTGTGTCAGGTGGAAGTGGGAGACACTCAAGCGGAGGCGCTTCTGGACTCAGGGAGCTTAGTGACCCTGGTAAGAGCTACCCTGGTGTGGTCCGCTGAGTATACTGGCCAGAAAGTTGGGGTGATCTGAATTCATGGATACTTGTAAGACTACCCCACTGCGCTGGTGTCTCTAACCATGGTGGCCGGCAGGTGGACCCACGAAGTGGCAGTCGCCACAAATCTCCACTATGAACTCATAATAGGGAGAGACTTTCCAGGTCTCCCTGCCCTATGACCGGTTGTGAGAGTTACAGATACCTCTAAAACATGAATAAGCCCAGGAGATTGGCCTTGTTCAGGGGGATGGCCAGAACCCTGGGAACCTGAGGCCGAAGGGCCAGCAGTAGGGGTGACTGCACTTCAGTGTAAGAGGGGGAGACAACCCTGCGTAGGGTAATGGTGGGAGACGTGGAGGAGTTGCCACCGGGTACTGGGTTGGCAGACCTCAACATCTCCGAGGAGAATTTTGGTACAGCCCAACGCCGAGACCCAACCCTATCCCCTAAACGGAGCAGGAGAACGTAAAGGCTGAACACTGATGTGAACTCAGCCTAATTTATATCTGTTGTACTAACTAAATGATATACAATAGATTGAGCTAAAAATGCATCATAATCAATATAACAGCAAAACAATAGATGTAAGTGTAGGTTTGGGCAGAAAGTACAATTATTTTGTGGTCACCCAACACCAGGTCTGAACTGGCACACAAACTAAACAGGCAGAAGGCAGGAACACGTTTGTTTTATTTTATTCCAAGGAGCCTCAACAGTATAAGGTTAGAAAATTAACTCATTGAGGGCACAACTTTTAAACCGAATTTATTGTACAGAAAGGTGGTATTCACCTAAAATTCTGGGGCTCAAGCACTGCACCATTCCATTGGGTCTGGCTGCTTTCTGTCATACATGGTGTTCATGATCCTCCATGCTTATACTATATTTGTCTGGCATGTTCTAACAGTCCTCAACACCAACTCAGAGGCAATATCTCCTCAGGCCTAACAGCTTGGCAAGGAATCATCAACCTCCCGCCCACCAGCTGTGGTGAAACCACAGCTCCCTTCTTCGGACTACTGGTGCAGATTCCCATTCCCAGTCCGCAACCAGGGCATCAATCACTTGGCTACTGCAGCTTACTACGTACATACATATCACTCACTATTTGGTGAGAGACTTGCCTTTTTTATCAGCTCTGGTGCAGCTTCTCCTCCTAGTGACGTCACCATAAACATTTCATGGCCACCATGAGTCTCCTCTCCCCTATGCTACTGACATGTGACCAGATGAAGAACTGCCATCTGGTTCCACATGAACATTAAGAACATATGGTAAACCTCATTAACCCTTCCCTATTTGGGAAATAAAAAAGCACATCAAAGAGTCATATTTAACAGTTAACCCCAGTCAACAGAAGGTGCAGTGAACATACTGTCACCCATTACATGATGTAGCCTACTTTCCCTTCATTTAGTTTGCTGTCACAACCATATAACTATGGATCTCCTGGCCAAGGTTGAATGTTTTGTTAGCACCCCCATGGCATTCAGCAGCAAGGGTACATGGGAAAGTGTAGTACCATAAGGTGTGATTGATAATTCTGTTTTTGGTGTTCAAGAAGATGGCGGAAAGATAATGAACTTATGTTTTCCAAGTTGCATACCGTATAAAAAAACAGGAGGAGAAGAAGAAGGAGGATATAGCCTGGAGAACTATAGATATCAGAACAGTGACTTCACGGTTAGAGAGGTATATTTGAGTAATAAAGTAATGAAGCATAAAACATAGGGTGAGGATTTGCTCTGGTAGGCAGGGTAAGCGGATGCAGTACAGAGGCAAAACCAGTTCGTAAATCAAAATTTGAGTGTTTATTCACACAAAAGGCAAAAGAAAAACGACTTATTACAGTCTTCGTGTTAATTCACACAATGAAAAGTCCATAGAACAGTCACGTCACCTTTCTATCTGTTTCATCCCCGGCAGTTCACAGCAGGCTTTAGGGGACCTGTTTCCCAGCGTGCAGCCCTCATGAGGCTCTCAGCCTTCCAGCACAGCACCATGCTTTAGATCCCAAAACAAAGCCTCAGGTACTGAGCCCAGCTGTCTATTTGAAGGACATCCAGGTGCTGCCAAAACCCAGGCCGGCACTTAAAATCCGGTCCAGTATTTGATCTCACCTGGCTTGAAATCAGCCCAGCCGCCTATGTTGGGAGGAAAATACCTGCCTTTCCAAACAAAACCCCTTTGTCACAATAGCTACAAGTGCAATGCACCGGCCGACAGTAGTGCTCATGGTGGCTGGCCTTGCTTCAGCACTCCAGCACTTTCCTAGGGCAGGTGCACAGTGAGTGGAGTGAAACACCATTTTTTCTGTCAGGGCAAACTCTAGATTGGAGAGCTCCTGGCTGCTAGTGGCTGGGGTGCCCTTGGTATTAGAGGAGCAGCAGGTTGCAATGCAGGAGACCAGATAGACAACTGACCAGGCCAGCTTGGTTAAAGCAAAATATAACCTCTCTTTTACTGAGTGGATGATGGGTCACATTACAAATAGGTGTCAGAGTCCTAAGATATATTACAGGGTAGGCTTTTCCCAAAGGTTAGGTATAGGGGATGTAAATTACAACAGTCCTCTCTAATTTCTCTTTTGCTATACAATACAATCTTCCCAACTGACCGAAGGCATGCAATTTCTAACTCAATATCTCTGCAGAGCTGCAGTCTTTCAAAGGATGGTCAGTTCGTCTCAGTAGTGTAGCAGACTATGGAAGCAATAAACCCCAAACCACGTGCAGTGAAGTCTACAGTTGTAAACGTGTGTTACCTTTTACTGGCTTTTTTGAGGATGGCTATTAGTACAGCAACTTTTCACTCACAGGGATGGTGTTTCCCTGGATAAGTATTCTACTGTTACTGCTTCAGCTACAGTTTGTTGTCATGGCCAGTGGGTATGGACTCACTGTACCAACCAGTTTGGCTTTGGGCTAACACGGAGGCGTTATTCCTCCAGTCCCCCGGTATTCACCCTTTAACCCTTGTACAGGGTACTAGACTTTGCTATGGGGAATCTACCAGGCGGTTACCTTTTCAGATAGTTCAGGTGTGAGATAGACGCTCTGGAGTCAGAGACACCAGTGCAAAACACAGAGGATCAGGCACTATGCATAGTCTAGAGTAAGGTTAAAGTCAGGATAGGCTGTGTACAAGTGTACCTGTGAAACAGGTCCAAGGTCTGGGCAGCAGCAGTAGGACTATCTGAGAAACAGGCTGAGGTAAATGCTGGCGGCTAGGCCTGCTACTGACTAGCTAACGTTCGGCCGACAGCTATATTATATCTATGGCCAGCTCTACAAACATTAAAGTTTGCTGACTCTAAAAAAAATTAGGAATTAGATAAATGCTGCTCAAAGGCACTGTGTAAACCAAGTGACATTTGGTAATGAGACCAAATTTTTATCGCGAATATTGCCACTTTGAGAATTCGCGAATATTTAGAATATAGTGCTATATATTCGTATTCGTGAATAGTGTTGATCGCGAATATTCTAATCACAAATTTATTGTGAATTTATTGTGAATATCGGCACTTAGCAACATCCCAAGCAACCAATAGGAAAGTTGCCTACCCCTTAGTGTTGATTGCGAATATTCTAATCGTGAATTTTTATCGCAAATATATTACATTGCCGATTTTCAGAATTAAGTAAATAATGACTGGAAATCACGAATTCTCGAATTTGCGGCGAATATTCGGCCAAAAATTCACAAAATATTGCGAATTTGAATATTTCCTATGCTGCTCATAACTAATGAGACCATGATCATTATTGCCCAGACCAAAATCAATTTCAATCCAGCCCTGACTGGATGACTGAACACTAGAATCAGCATGATATACTGTAGTCCCTTGACCTTCTGTCCAAGCTCATTGCATTCCTTAGTTGCGGTCATGAAACTCATACACTTGGTAGTTGAATGTTCATTCTTTGTAGAGTTCACTGTCATATAGTCTCCTTATGGGGAGTCTTAGTCTGCTCCACATTGCACCTGCAGAATTTATGAACCCAACTATTAATAGACAGAAAGCCTAAGGCCTCATGCACACGACCGTTGTGTGCATCCGTGGCCGTTGCGCCGTTTTCCGTTTTTTTTCGCGGACCCATTGACTTTCAATGGGTCCGTGGAAAAATCGGAAAATGCACCGTTTTGCAGCCGAGACCGTGATCCGTGTATCCTGTCCGTCAAAAAAATATGACCTGTCCTATTTTTTTGACGGACAACGGTTCACGGACCCATTCAAGTCAATGGGTCCATGAAAGAACACGGATGCACACAAGATTGGCATCCGTGTCCGTGATCCGTGGCCGTAGGTTACTTTCATACAGACGGATCCGAAGATCCGTCTGCATAAAAGCTTTTTCATAGCTGAGTTTTCACTTCATGAAAACTCAGATCCGACAGTATATTCTAACACAGAGGCGTTCCCATGGTGATGGGGACGCTTCTAGTTAGAATATACAACGAACTGTGTACATGACTGCCCCCTGCTGCCTGGCAGCACCCGATCTCTTACAGGGGGCCGTGATCCGTACAATTAACCCCTTCAGGTGCTGCACCTGAAGGGGTTAATTGTGCTATCATAGCCCCCTGTAAGAGATCCGGGGCTGCCAGGCAGCAGGGGGCAGACCCCCCTCCCTCCCCAGTTTAAATTTCATTGGTGGCCAGTGCGCCCCACCTCCCTCTCTCTATTGTAATGATAACATTGGTGGCACAGTGTGCGGTCCCCCCTCCCTCCCTCTATTGCATTAACATTGGTAGCAGTGTGCGCCCCCCCTCCTCCCTCTATTGTTTTAATACATTGGTGGCAGTGTGCCTGGCAGGCAGCAGGGGGCAGTCATGTACACAGTTTTTTTGTATATTCTAACCTGAAGCGTCCCCATTACCATGGGAACGCCTCTGTGTTAGAATATACTGTCGGATCTGAGTTTCACGATGTAGCTCATATCCGACAGTATATTCTAACATAGAGGCGTTCCCATGGTGATGGGGACGCTTCAAGTTAAAATATACCATCGGATTGGAGAAAACTCCAATCCGATGGTATAAAAGAACTCCAGACTTTACATTGAAAGTCAATGGGGACGGATCCGTTTGAAATGGCACCATATTGTGTCAACGTCAAACGGATCCGTCCCCATTGACTTGCATTGTAATTCAGGACGGATCCGTTTGGCTCCGCACGGCCAGACGGACACCAAAACGACTTTTTTTTCATGTCCGTGGATCCTCCAAAAATCAAGGAAGACCCACGGACGAAAAAACGGTCACGGATCACGGACCTATGGACCCCGTTTTTGCGGACTGTGAAAAAATACTGTCGTGTGCAAGAGGCCTAAGGCTGAAATATTTTTCCAGATTCTATGAAAAGGGATGGTCTACTCAGAAATACTCATACACTCACTACTTAGAATATGAAGAACTTTATGGGACCGTCTGGTATATAAAGAATTATTTGTTTAAGGCCTCGAGCATACGTCTGTATCCATTTTGCTGTCCGCATGAGACCTAAACTTCACTACATGGTACGTCACTGTATAGAATGTCTAAATCAAGAACCATTAAAAACATGTAAAAAATCTACAGACAGCCAATAGAAAATGTAGTCAGTCACATTTGGTTCCTAGTTCTTTCCGATGCCACAATTTCCAATATTCTACTGTTGCTTTTGAAGCCACAAATCAGGGTTAATCAACTCACTCATTACTTGGATTAGTCCTGGATTGTGATGAGTGAATTTCTAGTAAATTTATTGAACAGTTAAAAGGTATTATTTAATTTATACAACCCCTGGTAACATGTCCACATGGACTATTATGGCATATGGGTGTTATAAAGCAGTTCCTCCACTCCTATACTTTTTATTTTTCAGAGTGGAGAGCCACTGCCAAGAGTGGAGGACTCTGCTTTCTTTCATTGATTCCATAATGTATTACTTGACTTCAGATCAGCCCAAATGTGAATAAAATCCCTCATTCAGACCTCAGATCAGATCCCCAATTTGAATGACCCCAAATCAGACCTCACATCAGAGCCCCTATGGGGAAAAGACTCCCTCATTCAGACCTCAGAACAGACCCCATGTTAATCAGAACTCAGAGCAGACAAAAAATTAATAAATCAACTTACCTGTCCTGCTCTGGACGCCGCTCCTGAGATTCCCCTTCATCGGGTTTCACATACACATAGCAAATATTACATTATTTATAGGTAAATTCCTACAAAAAAAAAGCCAAAAAGATGCCCCTAGGTGACGCCCCTTGTGGGAGGAGCCATCACCAGGTGTCATCTACACTTTAAATCTTTCTTCATATAAATAACATTAGATAAAAGTGGCTATAAACAGTTCATATATTCTGCATAAAATCGTATTAATCTTGTATTAAAATTCCTTACAGATCGTTTCTTTGGCTTGGATATATTACATATCGCTCCCGGTCATGTGATCGATAGTGTTGGTGTCACATGACTCGGGAGTCCGGAAGTGTGTGTTTAGATGACGCCGCTCTCATCCAGATAGGGCGCATGTCCGCGCCGGCCGGCGGCTTGAATATCTCAAGCGAAGATAGCAGCACTGGGATCGCTCAAACGGCGCATGCCCGTGCTAGCCAGCAGCTAGGTTGTCACATGATCGCATCCATGCGGTCATGTGACCTATTCCTCTTGTCAGTCAAGCCTGAATTGTACTGAGGATCTATTCATGAGGCTGGGTGGAGCTTATTTAAAAATGTATATGGAACGCATAAACAAAGGAGAAATAAGAAAATATATTAGGTGGGCATAAATATGTTTAAATTACCATTTGGGGTTATAATAATAAAAAAGGAAGGGGGAATAGTGGATTTCTGTTTGTCTCCAGTTAGGGGGAATTATATTAAATAAATATATGTGAACACATACATATACAGCAGGTGTATATATAAAATATGAATACATATATATGTATACACTTAAAAAAAAAAAATGGGCGTTTTTTTGTAGGAATTTACCTATAAATAATGTAATAAATATTTGCTATGTGTATGTGAAACCTGATGAAGGGGAGTCTTCCATCCCCGAAACGCGTTGTTTCTTATTAAAACAAAAATAATCTATCTATCAAGACCGATCTCACTGGTGAATTTGCGCCGATGCAGAACTTCTTCTTTCCTTTACCTACGAATTCTTTTGGGGGGACTGGACATCCCAGCCAAGAGATCCTAAAATCTGCGGCTGCAATCCTGGTTCAAATGGTCTTGTTCTTATTAAGTCTACAGTAGCGCTGTGCCTGCCGGAGCACAACCCTATAAGGTGAGTTTGGATATTTCTCACTCTGACATCCTTATCCGGTGTTTGAAGATACTACCCTATTGTGCGCTCTTCTTTCTTTTTTTCCTTGCTCCCGAGGGAAATTTAGATCTGTCCATGTTTTATGCTCCTGAGATTCAGCACTCTTCCAGGTCTTCTGCCAGCGCTGCGCTCTGACCCGACTTCACAAAGCCTGATGTCTTCACACTGTGTGCCGGTAATAGCACAGCATGCGGGGCCCTGCAGAAGACCAGGGAGCAGTGAGTACAGAACCCACGCAGGGAGCGTTGTATTCTCCGCTCCTCGATACTTCTGTGCTAATGAGCTCTTCAATAATAAAAGCGCTCATCTGTATTTGCCCCATAAGACACACTGACACTGACAGTAAAATTTATAATGTAAAATCTCAGTGGCAGTATAGCTGATTTATCCCATCTCCCTTCCAGAACAAATTAATAATCAGAAAGTTATGTGTGGCCTAAAATGCCACCATTAAAACTACAACTTGTCCCATAAAAAACAAGTCCTCATACAGCTACATAGATGGAAAAATAAAAACTAAAAAAAGTTACAGCTCTCGGATAGAGATGTCGCGAACATAAAATTTTCAGTTCGAACGCCGAACGCGAATTTCCGCAAATGTTCGCGAACGGGCCATTGACTTCAATAGGCAGGCGAATTTTAAAACCCACAGGGACTCTTTCTGGCCACAATAGTGATGGAAAGGTTGTTTCAAGGGGAATAACACCTGGACTGTGGCATGCCGGAGGGGGATCCATGGCAAAACTCCCATGGAAAATTGCGTAGTTGACGCAGAGTCGGGTTTTAATCCATAAAGGGCATAAATCACCTAACATTCCTAAATTGTTTGGAATAACGTGCTTTAAAACATCAGGTATGATGTTGTATCGATCAGGTAGTGTAACGGTTATGCCTGCTTCACAGTGACAGACCAAACTATGACAAACTATGACAGACCAAACTCCCTGTTTAACGCACCGCAAATAGTCCATTTGCACAACCGCAAACTCCCCATTTGCACATGGTTGGATACCAAGCTAGCCATGTCCCGTTCCTTGTCCTCACCAGCCACGTACAACACCAAGGGTCCCCGAAAGGTGACAACAAGCCCCCTGGGACGCCTGCTGTGTTTGGTCTTCCACCTCCTCAAAGCCACCTTCCTCCTCTGACTCCTCTTCTTCAGACTCATCTCTCTGCGTTGCCTCTCTCTGCGTTATTATAAGGTGTGTTAAGTAGTACTATTCCTATCAGTTTAATCCCTGTTACGTCCCCTATCAGGGGACGTGTATATGGCATCGATTTTAGGAATCGGGAGATGGAAAAAGATGCTTGGTCGGTCCTCCTACTTCCAATTTGGGGCACTGCGCGTGCAATATACTGTGCCACCAGATATGAGTGGTGTGTTAAGTAGTACTATTCCTATCAGATTAATCCCTGTTACGTCCCCTATTAGGGGACGTGTATATGGAATCGATTTTAGGAACCGGGAGATGGAAAAAGATGCTTGGTCGGTCCTCTTAATTCCAATTTGGGGCACTGCGCGTGTGCTGTATAATGTACTGTGCAATCCCAATATGTGTGGTGTGTTAAGTAGTACTATTCCTATCAGTTTAATCCCTGTTACGTCCCCTATCAGGGCACGTGTATGGAAAAGATTTTAGGAACTGGGAGATGGAAAAAGATGCTTGGTCGGTCCTCTTAATTCCAATTTGGGGCACTGCGCATGCAATCTACTGTGTGTGCCATCAGATATGAGTGGTGTGTTAAGTAGTAATATTCCTATAAGTTTAATCCCTGTTACGTCCACTAGTATTATTATTATTATAATAATTATTATTATTATAAGGTGTGTTTAGTAGTACTATTCATATCAGTTTAATCCCTGTTACGTCCTCTATCAGGGGACGTGTATGGAATAGATTTTAGACAACCGCAAAGAGTTGTCAATAGTTGACACACTCATGACCTAAATTTTATACCTCTATGCGTCAATCTTGGTGTAGTGATGACTGTGCTCGTGCGCACGTTTGGGAGATTGCAGGCAACGGGGTTTTTTCAAAGCCTATGGTCGTGCTGAGGTAGTTCAGTGACAGTTAAGTGACCCAGAAAACAATGATTCTGCAGTGTGGGCCCATTGTTGGCCTAGTAGGCTTTAATGATCACCTTAGATGATCACAAAGAAAATTAATGTTTTTTCTATGCAAAATTATCCAGCCGATCGCTTTTGGTCTGTTCACAATGAAGCAACGACCTTATCATCTGGGGTGTGCCAACATTGCCATTGCCAACACACTCATAGAGGTGGTCGCTTCATTGTGATACGCAAGCCCCTTCACCACAACAAGGTAACGATCACAAAGGGGAATTGACACATGTATGTGCCTTTTTTTTTGTTTGGTTTTTGAACCCACAGTGCAGCACCAGAGGCCAGAAAAATTAGGCATGTACACATGCCTTAAAAATTAGGTATTGTTGCAGCCGCTGCTGTAGCAGCAGCCAGAAAAATAGATGTTTCCCAGGCAGAAAGTGCCCTAAAACATTGCGGCTTAAACTCTAGTTTAAGTGACGGATAAGTCACGCAAGTCATCCGGCATTCAGAGATAAAATACAGCAGTGTGTGGACCATTTTTAGCCCAAGGCAGCTCATCTCATCAGGCCTTTTTTTAGTCTAATGTATCGCCCACTGTCAGTCCCTTCGGGATCCATCCCTCATTCATCTTAATAAAGGTGAGGTAATCTAGACTTTTTTGACCTAGGCGACTTCTCTTCTCAGTGTAAATACCTCCTGCTGCACTGAAGGTCCTTTCTGACAGGGATAGCTCAGGCCACAGGTCAAGCCTGCACACCCAGTAATGAAGGGATTCATCGCTCCTCAGAGTGTCGATATCTGCAGTTAAGGCGAGGTAGTCTGCTACCTGTCGGTCGAGTCGTTCTCTGAGGGTGGGCCCCGAAGGGCTGTGGCGATGCATAGGACTTAAAAAACTCTGCATGTCCTCCATCAACAACACGTCTGTAAAGCGTCCTGTCCTTGTCGGCGTGGTCATGGGATGAGGAGGATTACTTTCACCTCTTCCACTGTTAAATTCCCGTTGTGCTGTGACATCACCCTTATACGCTGTGTAAAGCATACTTTTTAATTTATTTTCTGACTTCCGGTAATTCAGTAAAATTTCAGGCACTTTCTGCTTATTCCGGGGGTCTAGTAGCGTGGCCAAGCAGTACAGGTCGTTCTCCTTCAGCCTTTTTATACGAGGGTCCCTCAACAGGCACGACAGCATGAAAGACCCCATTTGCACAAGGTTGGATGCCGAACTACTCATGTCCTGTTCCTCGTCCTCAGTGATCTCACTGAAGGTATGGTATTCCCCCCAGCCACGTACAACACCACGGGTACCAGATAGGTGACAACGAGCACCCTGGGATGCCTGTTGTGGTTGGTCTTCCTCCTCCTCCTCAAAGCCACATTCCTCCTCTGACTCCTCTTCCTCAGACTCCTCTTCCAGCATTGCCGCAGGTCCAGCAAGCTATGCTGATAATGCTGTTTCTGGGGGTGATGGTGACCACAACTCTTCCTCTTCACGCTCATCTACGGCCTGATCCAGCACTCTTCGCAGGGCACGCTCCAGGAAGAAAACAAATGGGATGATGTCGCTGATGGTGCCTTCGGTGCGACTGACTAGGTTTGTCACCTCCTCAAAAGGATGCATGAGCCTACAGGCATTGCGCATGAGCGTCCAGAAACGTGGCAAAAAAATTCCCAGCTCCGCAGAGGCTGTCCTAGCACCCCGGTCATACAAATACTCGTTGACGGCTTTTTCTTGTTGGAGCAGGCGGTCGAACATTAGGAGTGTTGAATTCCAATGTGTCGGACTGTCGCAAATCAAGCGCCTCACTGGCATGTTGTTTTGGCGCTGAATGTCTGAAAAGTGCACCATGGCCGTGTAGGAACACCTGAAATGGCCACACACCTTCCTGGCCTGCTTGAGGACGTCCTGTAAGCCTGGGTACTTATGCACAAAGCGTTGTACGATCAGATTACACACATGTGCCATGCACAGCACATGTGTCAACTTGCCCAAATTCAATGCCGCCAACAAATTGCTTCCGTTGTCACACACCACTTTGCCGATCTCCAGTTGGTGCGGAGTCAGCCACTGATCCACCTGTGCGTTCAGGGCGGACAGGAGTGCTAGCCCGGTGTGACTCTCTGCTTTCAGGCAAGTCAACCCCAAGACGGCGTGACACTGTCGTATACGGGATGTGGAATAGCCCCTGGGGAGCTGGGGGGGTGCCGTTGATGTGCAGCAAGACACAGCAGCAGAAGAGGACTCTGCCGAGGAGGTTATGGAAGAGGATGCAGTAGGAGGAGTAGAGGAGGTGGCAGCAGGCCTGCCTGCAAGTCGTGGCGGTGTCACCAACTCCTCTGCAGAGCCACGCATTCCATGCTTGGAAGCCGTGAGCAGGTTTACCCAATGGGCAGTGATATACCTTCCCTGACCATGCTTTTCAGACCAGGTATCAGCGGTCAGATGGACCCTTGCCCCAACACTGTGTGCCAGACATGCCATGACTTCCTTTTGCACAATAGAGTACAGGTTGGGGATTTCCTTTTGTGCAAATAAATTTTGGCTGGGTACCTACCACTGCAGTCTCCCAATAGCTACACATTTTTTGAAGGCCTCAGACTCCACCAGCTTGTATGGTAAAAGAGTTCCGACAAGCCAGCTGTCAGACGCTGGGCAAGGGGGTGACTCTGTGACATTGGCTTCTTACGCTCAAGCATGTCCTTGACAGACACCTGACTGTGGACAGATGAGCAGGAACTGCTCAAGGCGAGAGGTGGAGTGGCGGGTGGTTGAGAGGGGGCAAGGAGGACAGCATTGGTTGACGTGGCTGAAGATGCTGGACCAGGAGGAGGATGGTGGCTTTGAGTTTGTGTACTGCTTGTACTCATGTGTTAATCCCATAGGCGTTTGTGATGTGAGATCATGTGCCTTCGCAAAGCAGTTGTACCTAGGTGGGTGTTGGACTTCCCACGACTCAGTTTCTTTTGGCACAGGTTGCAAATGGCATCGCTGTTATCAGAGGCAGACACACACAAAAAATGCCACACTGCTGAGCTTTGCAATGACGGCATTCTGGTGGTGGTAACAGCATACATGCTGTCTGACTGTGCCACTAGCTCCTTGCGACGACCTCCCCCTACTTCCAACTCGTCTCCTCCTCCTCTCTGTCTCGCCATCTGAACTTTCCCTCTGTTCTTCTTCGGGCACCCACGTGACATCCACGGACACATCGTCATCATCAACCGCTTCACTTGTATCTGACAACTCAGCAAAGGAAGCAGCAGCGGTACAACATCATCATCATCACACCGTACGTCCATCTGTGCAATGCTGCCTGACTGAGACATATCCCTGTTATCTACATCCTCTGGCAATAATGGTTGCGCATCACTCATTTCTTCCAACTGATGTGTAAATAACTCCTCTAACAGATCAAGTGAAGTGGCTATGGTGCTAGTGTTGGTCGTGGCGGCAGGCGGGCGAGTGGTAACTTGAGAGGTGCCCGAAGCTGAGCTGGAGGAGGATGGTGCGTCAAGGTTCCGAGCGGAAGTTGTAGAAGATTTGCTGTCCTGTGTTAGCCAGTCAACTATGTCCTCAGAACTTTTCGAGTTGAGGGTACGTGGCCTCTGAACACTGGGCATTATTATAGGGCCAAAGGGAATCACAGCACTACGACCACGACGGCCTCTGCGGGGTGGCCTGCCTCTTCCTGTCATTTTTTTTAGATTAGTTAAGTTGTACTATGTGTGCAAGCTAGTGTGACATCAGATATGAGTTGCGCTGAAGTGACACTATGGACTTGCAGCTGGGCCTTAAACACACAAACACGTGTGTGCAATTGACTGCTAGTTATTCACAGTCAAAATTGTTGTTTTTCTTTAAATGTAATCGAATGTGACACCAGATGTGAGTGGTGGCACTGGGCAAGTGAGCACAGTATACGCTGTGAGCCTGACACACACGCTGGCAGGCAACTTCAATTTGATTACACAGGAAAAAAAAAAAAGCAGACTGATGTACTAGCCCTAAAAAGGGCGTTTTGGGGTGCTGTCCTTACAGCAGAGATCAGATGAGTCTTTCAGGACTGTAGTGGACACTGAATACACTAGCCTAGCTATCGATTTCCCTATTAAATCAGCAGCAGCTACATTGTCCCTCCTCTCACTAAGACTGCAGCTTCCGAATGAATCTAGCCAAATACAGCCATAAATTATACCATGTATAAAGGACTGATGCATAGTGTGAGCACCACCCGGGCTTCTATGCCACTTTAAGGCCTCGTGCACAGAACCGCATGTATTTTGCGGTCCGCAAAAAAACGTATACGCAAAAAATACGGATGACGTCCGTGTGTATTCCGTATTTTGTGGAACCCTAATAGAATACTATTATCCTTGTCCGTAATGTAGACAATAATAGGACATGTTCTATTTTTTGCGGAACGGAAATACGGACATACGTAAACAGAATTCACACGGAGTACCTTCTGTTTTTTTTGTGATTCCATTGAAATGAATTGATCCGTATACAGTCCGCAAAAAAAAAATACGTTTGTGTGCATGAGACCTAATTCAGTGTGAAATCTGATGATTATGCAAATTATGCAAACAAAAAAGTCATACTATTGTGTACGGTGCATATTTATAAAACTACAAAACAAAGAGAAGTGACTTATAATACATAAAGTATGTAGCTATTATTCCAACCTTGTAGTCTGATGCATTAGGTAAAATCTGTTTCGTAGGTGCTGCTCTCTACAATAAAAATCAATTTCTGCCTCATTATTTTTATTTTATTTTTTTCTTTGATGCAGCAAATACTGTGTCAGTGTCTGAGGAGACGTCCAGAGACTCTTTTGCTCAAGAGAAAATGAGGCCTTTCAGTCCTGCCAAAAAAAAAATGATGTCCAGAATGAAGCTACAGTAAATGATTCATTTTCCTGCCAAATACTGAAAACTCTTTTATGAATCAAAAGGCGAATCGTGAACAGTAGCGTTACTGTTACTGCATTGTGGTTTTTCTGAAATAACGAATGCTCTGAGCATTGGCTGATTTCCTGATTTCATGGGAGGAACGTTCCTTCTCCAATCCTTAATCATCTCTAATTATAGTTTTCTTTAAAAAAAATAAAAAAAAATCATACTCTTAATTTGTACACCTAAGAATATTATGGATACATCCCCTTTCCTGCAAAATTACTTTATGACTGTAGAGTGTGAAATAGGGTCAAATTTTTTATAAATAAATTATGTATAAGATCTTCAAGTTGTAAAAACACTAGTCAATGCAGATATAGCCCTACAAAGTCAGCCGATTCAATATTGCCCTGGAAGATTGACATTTACTGCTATGTTTGTAAGAGTTAAAAGGCAGATATGAAGATCAGCAACATTATGGATTAATGGTATCGTGAGCAGGGGTGCACCTAGCATTTCTGATGCCTGAAAAGGCGCCCCCGCAATGCCAACTTCTTAACCTAACCTCTTTGCCACAATGAAAGCCCTCATTGCCCATGGCCCTTCCGCTGCCCCCCTCTTGCCGCTACCTGGTACTACCTAAGGCAATAGCCTCACCTGGCCTCATTGGTGGTGCACCCCTGATTGTGAGTATGTTGTTCAAAAACCATTGAAGTTGTGTGACAGTTGCAGTAATAGATCACTGTAGCCTAAGGTCTTTTGCCCATAGCAGAACCAAGCCTTATGGCTGCACATGCTGTGCCAATGCTCCATGGTAAATGATTAAAGGTAATCTGTCACCAGATTAATGTCTTATAGGGCTAGCTCATCTGAATGTAATGATACCTTTGACTTACCGATTGTTCTGGAGAAAAATTACTAGTGGGCTACACTACTAGTTGAGTAACAGCTGTCGCGGCCAGGATCGTTGAATAGCGGTGATCCCGTAGAAATTAATGGGATCACCGCAGCAGTCACAAGGAATCCAGTTGTGTTTGATTTCCTGCGATCCTGGCCATGACAGCAGTCGCGTGACTTGTGTCACTGTGTAGCCCTAGCCTTAAAGGCCAGACACAGACAAGTTCAAAGTGAGAAACTTGCTGCATGTATCAGTGTGAGTTCTCATTCTGAACTCTGCTTCGTTGGCAGGATCACACAGCATTATCATGATTTGCAAGATTGTGTGTCCCTGTGAGACCAGGAATCTATTGTGCAGTATTACACTGACAGCATTATGTCAGTATAATTCAATAGTTCCCTGGTCACACAGAATTATTACTCATTATAATACTGTGTGATTCTATCTGAGGAGCAGAGGTCAGAATGGGAACTCACACTGACACACGCAGCAAGTTTCTCACATTGAACTTGACTGTCTGTATCTGGCCTAATTCATATATAAATGAGCCATGAAGTTCCCCTAAGGTGAACCCAAGCTACTCTGTGCAGCCTTGCCTGAACTGCTTCCTCTTCCAGACCCTCCTTTTCCTTCTTGTTTGAGAGGGCCAGGCTCCTACATAATCATCTCACCTGGCCCTGTCAAGAAGGAGAGGAAATGGCTGGCAGAGGAAGCAGGAGGAACAAGGGTGAACTTACTGGCTTGGGCCTGCCCTTAATGAACTTCAAAGGGTATTTAGGTTGTTAAAGGTTATCTCTAGTGTTGATCGAGCACCGTAGTGCTCGGGTGCTCCGGGGCTCGGGCCGAACACATCGGGATGTTTGGGTGCTCGACCAAGCACCTGAGTATAATGGAAGTCAAGGGGAGAACCCGAGCATTAAACCAGGTAGCCCCTGCTCTGAAGAGGGGAGTGTGCCTGGTTCATAGAAAAATGTCAGAAATTGATGGAAACGCCACCGAAATGGTTTGGGAACAGCATGGAGAGGATGTCAGGATGCATCTTGGACTCCCTGGTCGCGGCTGGGAATGATGTTGTCCGATTAGTACGCCACTTTTACAGACTGACAACGCACAAAACCGAAGATGAAATCGATTTTAGAGGAAAAATTGTTAGGAAACATTCTTTCCTGTATATTTACTTGTATATAAAGTTCAAGTGCTGCCCAAAATTTTGTTGATTTTCGGAACTAGGGCCATGATTAAGAGGGACGGCCGGTGGCATCCGTATTGCGCCGCTAGAGGTGTAATCCATGGAGCGGCGCAAGACGAACCACAGTGAAAGCATTTGCCAAGAATGTTTTCATTAATCAACAACGAAAGTCGGAGGTTCGAAGACGATCAGGCGGCGTTATTCCCATGACCCCCCAAGCAGCTTCCGGAAAACCAAAGTCTTTGGGTTCCGGGGGGAGTATGGTTGCAAAGCTGAAACTTAAGCGAATTGACAGAAGGGCACCACCAGGAGTGGAGCCTAAGGCTTAATTTGACTCAACACGGCAAACCTCACCCGGCCCGGACATGGAAAGGATTTACAGATTGATAGCTCTTTCTTGATTCTGTGGGTGGTGGCGCATGGCCGTTCTGAGTTGGTGGAGCTATTTGTCTGGTTAATTCCAATAACAAACGAGACTCCTCTGTGCTAATTAGTTATGTGACCCCCGGCGGTGAGGATTGTGTTGACCAGACTCTTATGGGAGAGTGCCTGCTGCTTAGCTGACCATCGAAAAAATTATGGTTGAGGGCCTGCAGGTGAGCTGACCATCACAAACATTATGGGCAAGGGCCTGCTGCCGCTTTGTTGACTCTAGATAACTTCTGCCTGATTGCACGTCCCCATGATGTCGATGTCTGCCTTATCAACTTTCGATGTTCTTTTATGCACCTAACATGGTGACCACGGGTAACGGGGAATCAGTGTTCAATTCTGGAGAGGGAGCCTGGGAAACGGCTACCACATCCAAGGGAGGCAAGCGGGAGGCGCGCAAATTACCCACTCCCGACTGTCAGAAGAGGACACCGTCTATTGAAAAATAAAATTTTATGTCACTGAAAATTTTTAGAAGCGCACACGTTGCCCAGCAAATGTGGGCCTGGTGAGGTAACTGTCAGAAGCGGACACCGTCTATTGAAAAATAACATTTTATGTCACAGAAAAAAATTTGAACCGCACACATTACACAGCAGATGTGGCCCTGGTAAGGTCGCTGTCAGAAGCGGACACCATCTACGGAAAAAGTGCACTGGATGTCACTGATATTTTAGGGATGCGCACACTTTAACCACTTCAACCCCGCTAGCTGAAACCCCCTTCATGACCAGAGCACTTTTTACACTTCGGCACTACACTATTTTCACCGTTTATCGCTCGGTCATGCAACTTACCACCCAAATGAATTTTACCTCCTTTTCTTCTCACTAATAGAGCTTTCATTTGGTGGTATTTTATTGCTGCTGACATTTTTACTTTTTTTGTTATTAATCGAAATGTAACGATTTTTTTGCAAAAAAATGACATTTTTCACTTTCAGCTGTAAAATTTTGCAAAAAAAACGACATCCATATATAAATTTTTCGCTAAATTTATAGTTCTACATGTCTTTGATAAAAAAAAATGTTTGGGCAAAAAAAAAATGGTTTGGGTAAAAGTTATAGCGTTTACAAACTATGGTACAAAAATGTGAATTTCCGCTTTTTGAAGCAGCTCTGACTTTCTGAGCACCTGTCATGATTCCTGAGGTTCTACAATGCCCAGACAGTAGAAAAACCCCACAAATGACCCCATTTCGGAAAGTAGACACCCTAAGGTATTCGCTGATAGGCATAGTGAGTTCATAGAACTTTTTATTTTTTGTCACAAGTTAGCGGAAAATGATGATGATTTTTTATTTTTATTTTTTTCTTACAAAGTCTCATATTCCACTAACTTGTGACAAAAAATAAAAAATTCTAGGAACTCGCCGTGCCCCTCACGGAATACCTTGGGGTGTCTTCTTTCCAAAATGGGGTCACTTGTGGCGTAGTTATACTGCCCTGGCAATTTAGGGGCCCAAATGTGTAAGAAGTACCTTGCAATCAAAATCTGTAAAAAATGGCCTGTGAAATCCGAAAGGTGCTCTTTGGAATATGTGCCCCTTTGCCCACCTTGGCTGCAAAAAAGTGTCACACATCTGGTATCGCTGTACTCAGAAGAAGTTGGGGAATGTATTTTGGTGTGCCATTTTACATATAACCATGCTGGGTGAGAGAAATATCTTGGCAAAAGATAACTTTTCCCAATTTTGTATACAAAGTTGGCATTTGACCAAGATATTTTTCTCACCCAGCATGGGTATATGTAAAATGACACCCCAAAACACATTCCCCAGCTTCTCCTGAGTACGGCGATACCAGATGTGTGACACTTTTTTGCAGCCTAGATGCGCAAAGGGGCCCAAATTCCTTTTAGGAGGGCATTTTTAGACATTTGGATCCCAGACTTCTTCTCACACTTTCGGGCCCCTAAAAAGCCAGGGCAGTATAAATACCCCACATGTGACCCCACTTTGGAAAGAAGACACCCCAAGGTATTCAATGAGGGGCCTGGCGAGTTCCTAGAAATTTTTTATTTTTTTGCATAAGTTAGCGGATATTGATTTTTTTTGTTTTTTTCTCACAAAGTCTCACTTTCCGCTAACTTAGGACAAAAATTTCAATCTTTCATGGACTCAATATGCCCCTCACGGAATACCTTGGGGTGTCTTCTTTCCGAAATGGGGTCACATGTGGGGTATTTATACTGCCCTGGCTTTTTAGGGGCCCTAAAGCGTGAGAAGAAGTCTGGAATATAAATGTCTAAAAATGTTTACGCATTTGGATTCCGTGAGGGGTATGGTGAGTTCATGTGAGATTTTATTTTTTGACACAAGTTAGTGGAATATGAGACTTAGTAAGAAAAACAAAAACAAAAACAAACAAAAAATTTCCGCTAACTTGTGCCAAAAAAAATGTCTGAATGGAGCCTTACCAGGGGGGTGATCAATGACAGGGGGGTGATCAATGACAGGGGGGTGATCAATGACAGGGGGGTGATCACCCATATAGACTCCCTGATCACCCCCCTGTCATTGATCACCCCCCCTGTAAGGCTCCATTCAGACGTCCGCATGATTTTTACGGATCCATGGATACATGGATCGGATCCACAAAACACATGCGGACGTCTGAATGGAGCCTTACAGGGGGGTGATCAATGACAGGGGGGGATCAGGGTGATCACCCCCCTGTCACTGATCACCCCCCCTGTAAGGCTCCATTCAGACGTCCGCATGATTTTTACGGATCCATGGATACATGGATCGGATCCACAAAACACATGCGGACGTCTGAATGGAGCCTTACAGGGGGGTTATCAATGACAGGGGGTGATCAGGGTGATCACCCCCCTGTCACTGATCACCCCCCCTGTAAGGCTCCATTCAGACGTCCGCATGATTTTTACGGATCCATTGATAGGATCCACAAAACACATGCGGACGTCTGAATGGAGCCTTACAGGGAGGTTATCAATGACAGGGGGTGATCAGGGTGATCACCCCCCTGTCACTGATCACCCCCCCTGTAAGGCTCCATTCAGACATCCGCATGATTTTTACGGATCCATGGATACATGGATCGGATCCACAAAACACATGCGGACGTCTGAATGGAGCCTTACAGGGGGGTTATCAATGACAGGGGGTGATCAGGGTGATCACCCCCCTGTCACTGATCACCCCCCCTGTAAGGCTCCATTCAGACATCCGCATGATTTTTACGGATCCATGGATACATGGATCGGATCCACAAAACACATGCGGACGTCTGAATGGAGCCTTACAGGGGGGTGATCAATGACAGGGGGGTGATCAGGGAGTGTATATGGGTGATCACCCGCCTGTCATTGATCACCCCCTGTAAGGCTCCATTCAGACGTCCGCATGTGTTTTGCGGATCCGATCCATGTATCCATGGATCCGTAAAAATCATGCGGACGTCTGAATGGAGCCTTACAGGGGGGTGATCAATGACAGGGGGTGATCAGGGAGTGTATATGGGTGATCACCCGCCTGTCATTGATCACCCCCCTGTAAGGCTTCATTCAGACGTCCGCATGTGTTTTGAGGATCCGATCCATGTATCCATGGATCCGTAAAAATCATGCGGACGTCTGAATGGAGCCATACAGGGGGGTGATCAATGACAGGGGGGTGATCAATGACAGGGGGTGATCAGGGAGTGTATATGGGTGATCACCCGCCTGTCATTGATCACCCCCCTGTAAGGCTCCATTCAGACGTCCGTATGTGTTTTGCGGATCCGATCCATGTATCCGTGGATCCGTAAAAATCATACGGACGTCTAAACGGAGCCTGACAGCGGGGTGATCAATGACAGGGGGGTGATCAATAACAGGGGGGTGATCAGGGAGTTTATATGGGGTGATCATGGGTGATCAGGGGTTCATAAAGGGTTAATAAGTGACCGGGGGGGGGGTAGTGTAGTGTAGTGTTTGGTGCGACTTTACTGACCTACCTGTGTCCTCTGGTGGTCGATCCTAACAAAAGGGACCACCAGAGGACCAGGTAGGAGGTATATTAGACGCTGTTATCAAAACAGCGTCTAATATACCTGTTAGGGGTTAAAAAATTCGGATCTCCAGCCTGCCAGCGAGCGATCGCCGCTGGCAGGCTGGAGATCCACTCGCTTACCTTCCGTTCCTGTGAGCGCGCGCGCCTGTGTGCGCGCGTTCACAGGAAATCCCGGCCCTCGCGAGATGACGCATATATGCGTGACTCTGCGCAGGGCCGCCACCTCCGGACCGCACATCTGCGTTAGGCGGTCCGGAGGTGGTTAAACAAGAGACGTGGCGCAGATAATTTAACTGTCTGCAGCTGACACCGTCTATGGGAAAAGTGCACTGAATGTCACTGATATTTTAGGGATGCGCACAATTTACACAGGAGATGTGGCGCGAATAATTTAACTGTCCGCAGCGGCCTTTTACACAGTATTTTGCGCAGGATGCGCTAAAAATATATATTGCTGCTGTCACACACAATATGAGAGAAGAGTTGAACGGCACACCTCTGTGGTGAAGGTGGTGCTCAGTGGTATACAAAGTTCATGTAATTGAACTCTAGTTGCTGTTTCGTTAAATGCTTATTTATTGGAAAGCTTTTTTTGATTTTTTTAAACTTTTTTATCCATCCAGAGAATAATATTTAGCCACTGGGCAACGTTTTGGTCAACAATAGACCTTGATTACGGCCTTAGTCATGGTGCTTGTAGTTTGGCCGGATGGCGCAATACAGCCAAACTACAAGCACCATGACTAAGGCCGTGATCAAGGTCTATTGTTGACCGAAACGTTCGCCAGTGGCTAAATATTATACTCTGGATGGATAAAAAAGTTTAAAAAAATAAAAAAAAGCTTTCCAATAAATAAGCATTTAATGAAACAGCAACTAGAGTGCCGTGGTTTTCTCTTCAGTCACTCATAATAGTCCTTAAAAGGACTTTTGGGTCTCTGAAAAGTTTTTGTATAAAAATCTTCCTATTACAATCCCTACACTGTCTGTCCCTTCCTATGCACAGCTAACCCTAACACTGAGCAATTTAGTGCAGGTTGCGCTACAAACATATATTGCTGCTGTCAAACACAATAGTACTTACAAGGACTTTTGGGTCTCTGAAATGTTTTTTTTTTTACAGAAATAATATTCAATTACACTTCCTACACTCTCTGTCCCTTCCTATGCTCAGCTCTCCCTGACTTCGAATGAGCCGAACACACGTCATCGGGTGCTATATAGCACCCGATGCCGCGTTCCGGCCAGCCAATTACTGTAATGCCAGTACCCAACATGGCTACTGGCATTACAGTGAGGGCAGTACCTACCTGCACGTTTATTGGCTGCTTAACAGCCGCAAAACGTGCGGGGAGGAGACTGGAGCATTGCGCTCAAGTACATGCAGTACTCGGCCGAGTAGCGCCATGTGCCGAGCATAGCGACGCTCGAGCTAAACTGGTATTCGGCCGAATATGGTCGCTCAACACTAGTTATCTCCTATCCACAGGAAAGGGCATAACAGATTGGTGAGTAGTGTTGCGTGCGAATATTTGAATAGCGAATATCGGCGCTTCGAGAATTCACGAATATTTAGAATATAGTGATATATATTCCTAATTTTGAATATTCTAGATTTTTTTTTAATCAATAATCTCCCTTCTTGCTTGTGGGCCAATGAGAAGGCTGCAATGTCTGAGCTTAGCAACATCCCTGGCAACCAATAGGAAACTTGCCTACCCCTTACTATATAAGAACCTCCCCAGCAGCCCTTGTATGCAGTATTTTGCAGATCTGAGAGAGACAGCAGTGTTATTTCTGTGCTCTGTGTTTTCCCGTGTCATTACATTAGATAGTTAGTTAGCTTATATATATATAATACAGATAGTGGGAGATAGTCAGTGTAGGTTAGATAGCTTATAGATATATTTATAGATATAGTGTAGCTGATAGGTTCTGCTGTCCATACATACATGCTACATACATAGTGCTGTATGTATGTATGCTATTTTCTCCAGTCTCAGGACGCTCCGGGAGGTACCGGAATACCCCTTTAACTTTGCAAATAGATTAAATAAAATGTTATTCTCCAGAATGATGCAATGGATCACTAAGTGAAAGGTATTAATGCATTCAGCTGAGCTAGCACCTACAAGACACTGCCTGGTCTATCAATGAATTTCCTGGTAACAGGTTCCCTTTAACCCCTTCCCGAAAAATCACGTACATGTACGTGGGGGAATGTGGTGCCTTACCGCATTACCACGTGCATGTACGTGATGTGATCGGGCAGTTGCAGGAGCTGCACCCGCCCAATCCGCAGCATGGGCCCGGCTGTTACTGATAGCCAGGCCCCTGCTGCATCCACCGGCATCGCTGTATGTGGTGATGGCGGCGGATTAACCCTTTCACATGCCGCTGTCAGTCCTGACCGCGGCATGTGTGGGGTTTGCAGAGGGAGGGGGCTCCCTCCGACTCCATCAGCCCCCGCGCTGTGCTGGCAGGAGGCGAATGGTTGCCATGGCAGCCCAATGCCTTCTACAGGCATCGGAGCTTGGCCAGGGCTGGGTCTCCTAGGCAACTGTCAGAGTCTTACTGTGAAGTCCCACAGTGAAGTCGCACAGTGGGGCAAACGTAAAAAAATTATAATTTAAGTTTCAAGTAAAAAAAAAAGTGTCCTTTTCCCAAAATAAAGTAAAAAAAAAAAAAGGGAAAATAAGAAAAGTAGACATATTAGGTATCGACACGTCTCTGTCGACCGGCTCTATAAAAATATCACATGAACCAACCCCTCAGGTGAAAATAAAATAAGAACTGTGCTAAAAAAAAAAAAAGTTTTTTGTCACCTTACATCACTGAAAGTGCAACACCAAGTGATCAAAAAGGCGTATGCCCCTCAGAATTGTACCAATCCAACCATCACCTGAGCCCCTACCTAAGACAATTGTCCCAAAAAATATATAATATGGCTCTCAGACTATGGAGACACTAAAAATGTATTTTTTTGTTTCAATGTAAAATGAAATAAAAAAAGAAGACATATTAGGTTTTGCCACGTCCATAACAACCTGCTCTATAAAAATACCACATGACCTAACCCCTCAGTGAAACCCATAAAAAAAGATAAAAAAAAAACCGTGTAAAAAAAGCCATTTTTTGTCACCTTACATCACAAAAAGTGTAATAGCAAGCATTAAAAAGTCATATGCACCCAGAAATAGTTCCAATCAAACCGTCATCTCATTCCACAAAAATGATACCCTACCTAAGACAATTGCCCCAAAAATACAAAAACTATGGCTCTCAGACTATGGAAACAATAAAATATGTTTGTTTTTTTTGTTAAAAAAAATTATATTATTGTGTAAAACTTAAATAAATAAAAAAGTATACATATTAGGTATTGCCACATCCGTAACGACCTGCTGTATAAAAATATCACATGACCTAACCCCTCAGGCAAACACCTTAAAAAAATATATAAAAAGTGTGTCAAGAAAGAATTTTTTTTGTCACCTTACATCACAAAAAGTGTAATACCAAGCGATCAAAAAGTCATATGCCCCCTAAAATAGTACCAATCAAACTGTCATCTCATACCAAAAAAAATTAGGCCCTACATAAGACAGTCGCCCAAAAAATAAAAATAAATATGGCTTTCAGAATATGGAGACACTAAAAATAATTTTATTTAAAAATGATTTATTATGTAAAACTAAAGCAAACAACCAAAAAAAGTAGTCGCGTCTGTAACAACCTGCTCTATAAAAATAGCACATGATCTAACCTGCCAGAAGAACATTGTAAATGACAGAAAATTAAAAACGGTGCCAAAACAGCAATTTTTTGTTACCTTGCCTTACAAAAAGTGTAATATAGAGCAACCAAAAATTATATGTACCGTAAAATAGTACCAACAAAACTGCCACCTTATCCCGTAGTTTCCAAAATGGGGTAATTTTTTGGGGAGTTTCTGCTCTACGGGTGCATCAGGGGGTCTTCAAATGTGACATGGCAACTTAAAATTATCCCAGTGAAATCTGCCTTCCAAAAACCATATGGTGTTCCTTTCCTTCTGCGCCCTGCCGTGTGCCAGTACAGCAGTTTACGACCACATGTGGGGTGTTTCTGTAAACTCGAGAATCAGGGTAATAAATATTGAGTTTTGTTTGGCTGTTAACCCTTACTTTGTTAGCGGAAAAAATTGATAAAAATGTTAAATCTGCCAAAAAAGTGAAATTCTGAAATTTCATCTACATTTTCCTTTAACCCCTTAAGGACGTAGGGCGTATCTACATTTTCCTTTAATTCTTGTGAAACACCTATAGAGTTAACAACATTTGTAAAATCAGTTTTAAATACCTTGAGGGGTGCAGTTTCCAAAATGGGGTCACTTTTTGGGAATTTCTAATCTAGGGGTGCATCAGGAGGTCCCTGTGAAATCTGCCTTCCAAAAACCATATGACGTTCCTTTCCTTCTGCGCCCTGCCGTGTGCCCGTACAGCAGTTTACGACCACATAATGGGTGTTTCTGTAAACTTCAGAATCAGAGCAATAAATATTGAGTTTTGCTTGGCTGTTAACCCTTGCTTTGTTACTGGAAAAAATTGATAAAAATGTTAAATCTGCCAAAAAAGTGAAATTCTGAAATTTCATCTACATTTTCCTTTAACCCCTTAAGGACGTAGGGCGTATCGGTACGCCCTATTTCCCGAGTCCTTAAGGACTCAGGGCGTATCGGTACGTCCTAACTTTAACTAGATGTTCCGGCGCCACGGGGGTTAATCGCAACGGGATAACGGCTGAAATCATTCAGCCGGCATCCTGTCACAACGCCAGGGGGGTCATGTGACCCGCCCGTATCGGCGATCGCTGCAAACCACAGGTCAATTCAGACCTGCGGTTTGCTGCGATTTCTGCAGTTTCTGATCCCCGCGGATCAGAAACTTTAAAATTCCCAAAATGACGATTTGCACGCCCCCAGGTGCGGGCGATTTGCACGCAGGCGGTGCGGGCGTTGCGGGAGGCGGGCGGTGCGGCAGGTCCCCCGCCCGCCTCCCCTTGAAAATTCGTTGGCGTCTAGTGGTTTTATACCAAGGTGTCAGCACATTGCTGACACCCTGGTATAAACGTCTGACATCTGTGCAGATGTCAGCCGTTTAACCCTTTCCATACCGCGGTCCATATGGACCGCTGTATGGAAAAGGTTAACTGTCATCGGTCAGGGAGCTCCCTCCCTCTCCCATCGGGGGGCTGCTGTGCCTTTGCAGCCCCCCGATAGAGAGGTAGAGAGCCCTCCGACAGCCCCCGCAGCCCCGTGCTCACCCTTCCCCGTCTGCGAAGTTGTGGCAGACGGGGAAGGTTCCCATGGCAACAGGACTCCTTCTCAGGCGTCCTGCTGTCCATGGTGCTGAACAGATCTATGCTTTTAGCATAGATCTGTTCAGTGTAAGTAAAATACAGTACAGAACCCTATATGGTGTACTGTACTGTATTATACAGACATCAGACCCACTGGATCTTCAAGAACCAAGTGGGTCTGGGTAAAAAAAATGTTTAAAAAAAAAGTTAAGGAAAAGAAAAAACCCATTTATCACTAAATAAAAATTAAAAAAATAAAATACACTACACATATTAGGTATCGCCGCGTCCGTAACGACCTGATCTATAAAACGGTCATTTTACTTTCCCCGCACGGTGAACGCCATAAAAAAAAAAAAAAAAATATGAGAAAATTGAAATTTTGCCCACCTTACTTCCTAAAAAAGGTAATAAAAGTGATAAAAAAAGTCGCATGTACGCCAAAATAGTACCAATCAAACCGTCATCTCATCCCTCAAAAATCATACCCTACCCAAGATAATCGCCGAAAAACTGAAAAAACTATGGCTTTTAGACTATGGAAACACTAAAACATGATTTTTTTTGTTTCAAAAATGAAATCATTGTGTAAAACTTACATAAATAAAAAAAATTGTATACATATTAGGTATCACCGCGTCCGTGACAACCTTCTCTATAAAATTACCACATGATCTAACCTGTCAGATAAATGTTGTAAATAAAAAACGTGCCAAAAAAGCTATTTCTTGTTACCTTGCCGCACTAAAAGTGTAATATAGAGCAACCGAAAATCATATGTACCCTAAACTAGTACCAACAAAACTGCCACCCTATCCCGTAGTTTCTAAAATGGGGTCACTTTTTGGGAGTTTCTACTCTAGGGGTGCATCAGGGGGGCTTCAAATGGGACATGGTGTAAAAAAAAAAACTGTCCAGCAAAATCTGCTTTCCAAAAACCGTATGGCATTCCTTTCCTTCTGCGCCCTGCCGTGTGCCCGTACAGTGGTTTACGACCACATATGGGGTGTTTCTGTAAACTACATAATTAGGGCCATAAATAATGAGTTTTGTTTGGCTGTTAACCCTTGCTTTGTAACTGGAAAAAAAATATTAAAATGAAAAATCTGCCAAAAAAGAGAAATTTTGAAATTGTATCTCTATTTTCCATTAAATCTTGTGCAACACCTAAAGGGTTAACAAAGTTTGTAAAATCAGTTTTGAATACCTTGAGGGGTGTCGTTTCTTAGATGGGGTCACTTTTATGGAGTTTCTACTCTAGGGGTGCATCAGGGGGGCTTCAAATGGGACATGGTGTCAAAAAACCAGTCCAGCAAAATCTGGCTTCCAAAAACCAAACGGCGCACCTTTCCCTCTACGCCCCGCTGTGTGGCCATACAGTAGTTTACGGACACATATGTGGTGTTTCTGTAAACGGCAGAGTCAGGGCAATAAAGATACAGTCTTGTTTGGCTGTTAACCCTTGCTTTGTTAGTGGAAAAAATGGGTTAAAATGGAAAATTTGGCAAAAAAATGAAATTCTCAAATTTCATCCCCATTTGCCAATAACTCTTGTGCAACACCTAAAGGGTTAACAAAGTTTGTAAAAATCAGTTTTGAATACCTTGAGGGGTGTAGTTTATAGAATGGGGTCATTTTTGGGCGGTTTCTATTATATAAGCCTCGCAAAGTGACTTCAGACCTGTAGTGGTCCCTAAAAGTTGGGTTTTTGTAAATTTCTGAAACATTTCAAGATTTGCTTCTAAACTTCTAAGCCTTGTAACATCCCCAAAAAATAAAATATCATTCCCAAAATAATTCAAACATGAAGTAGACATATGGGGAATGTAAAGTCATCATTTTGGGGGTATTACTATGAATTACAGAAGTAGAGAAACTGAAACGTTGAAATTTGCAAATTCTAATATGTAAGGCCCAGAAATTGACTTCATAACTGAACTGGACCTGAAAAAATTGGGTTTTCTTGAAATATTTGCAAAAGGTGGCTACTTTGAAGAACCTATAATATTACATATTTTCAGTTGTTTCACACTTTTTTGTTATGTATATAATTCCACATGTGTTAATTCATAGTTTTGATGCCTTCAGTGTGAATCTACAATTTTCTTAGTCATGAAAATAAAGAAAACTCTTTGAATGAGAAGGTGTGTCCAAACTTTTGGAGAAGGTGTGTCTGTACTGTATGGCATACCACATACAGCAGAGTCTACAGCTTGTACTACAGACCAGCGTAGACTCTGTATACCACAGTACCACCTCCTACACACAGCTCTGCCATGTGCATGAAGCCTACGGCTAGCTGAGCCTAGCTCCATGACATTTCCCATTAATACTGTATCTTTTTCATGGTCAAAATTGATATCATGATCACATATATTTCACTAAGACTTTGGACAGTCAATCCAAAGTCTACTAGATGCATAACATTATTCTTCAGAAAAATATTTCTGAGCAAACTAATAGGAATAAAAATGCATTGCTGGACTCAGCAAAACAAACTGAGGCCAAAACTCATTAGAATGACTAAATCAGCACAATTAGGGACTTTTATTTTAGCCATATGCCAGCAGCACATTAAACCTTCATAGCTTTCTTTTGACTGTGTTCAGCTTTTCTAAACAAAACAGAATAGCATTTTCCTGAAATAGAGCTTTGTCTTCTAACATTAATTTGGAAATACCATGTGTAATACAAAAGGTGACATTGTGGGAGAGACCTCTGCAGTCATTATGCAGGAAAGTCTCACTACTCTAGATGCCTTGGCTGACAATCCTTAATTTATGCCATACTCACTTCTAGGTTGGATATGCGAGATTTAGGACACACAAGGTCAAGAACCCAATTTCACACCAACATTATGTAAGATTCTTTTGAGTCTTTCTGAAAATCTTTCATCCGTAAAAAGAAATGTGTGTTTTCAGGAAGAAGATTGCAAGCATGATGCTGACTAATATGTCAGAAGACCAACTTTGGTGTAATTTAGGCTCGTTTACATGGACTCATAATTGGCCAAACGATCGTTCAGAAACACAATCAACAGGCTAGTGAGCAAATGATGGCTGATCTGATCTTTCCTAAAAGCATAAAAATGTCCGCTTGCCAGCAGCAAATCTCCTGGTGTAAACAGGGACAGTTGCAGACTGGGGTTCATTGGGCCCACCAGAGGAAATTATTCTCAGGACCCAAGCCCTATATATTATCAATAAGGTCAAATTGGTTTTGAATCAGAGAAATAGACCCTTGTGGCAAGTAATTAGCTCCAGAGGTAGCTCCAGATGTTTCTTTTTTTTTTTCCTCTGGGTCCACTATGAGTTTAGAGACTGTGCCCTCTGGAGGATCCTTTGGTACTATGGTGGGCCAGTCTAATCCTCAGCATCGATGTGCTGCTCATATAATGTAAAGTGGATGGGAGATGAATGACCGCTTGTCCTCCATACAGGATCCATCGGCTGGTGTGAAGACTCTTTAAACATCTGATTACTGGATCATCTCATGACAATTTTTTTTTTATTGCAATGTCAATGCCTTTCAAGATTTCTCAATATTTACAATATTAAATGCATTATGGATTTTACAAATCTTGTCAATAAGTTGTGAAGTGGAATTTTCCAGCAAGAATCGGACAATTACATTTTACAAATTAACATTACATTGTATGATGTGTCATGCAATCTTCTTCCATTTTCTAAGCAATGGATGATTCTTAGCTATTATAAAACTAATGTCATTATCAAATAAAGTCTGTGTATATGAAGTAAATTATGGTAGCATAAAAAGGAGACTCTTGATACATATTTCCTGCTATTACAAATGTAATTTCAAAGAGAGAATGATTCCTGCAAACCATACTGTAACCCATAGACTACCCAATGTGTATAGAGACATTCTGACTCCCCTCTAGCAGCAGTTTATCTCCCATGGAAACAAAAGATCTTCATGTTCAAAATCAAATATGCCCAATCTCCCTTTCATCTCATGCCAGATGTCGGGGGCATGATGGATTTCAAGATGGCCGATGGTTTGTTCCCCTGGGAGATAAGCCACTGCCTGGCATCAGCTTATTGCCCTCTCCCCATTGAAAATAATGGTGCCTACATTGTGGATGGAGCCAGAAGCAGGAGGCTATGTCTACTGTGTAGTGGAATAAGAGCTAAGCTGCAGTACGCCAGCACCAGAAAATGCATGTGGATGGAACCTTCCTTTCACTGTACAGTTTCCCGCACCAGCAGTTGCCCAAAACAGCTGATGAATGGGAATCCTGGGAGTCAGACCCCCACCAATCTGATATTAATATAGCCCAAAGATAGGCTATCTATGCATAGGAAATCCCTTTATGGAAATGCAAATCTATGCATACAGTAATATAGGAAGCCTGCACGCAGCCAACGAACAGAATGTATTTGGCACCAGTTGTTTGTTTCTGTATTCCCTATGGAGAGTCTCCTGAAGAATTCTTATCTGGGGATAAACAAGTTGGGAAAGAAATTTGACAAATAAATTTTCTTTATCAGGGCAGGTGTTCTGTGAATTATCTCTATTCGATATGTTTTTGTACCCACTATGCATCACTGATGATTGATGACTACTCCCATGGTGTTATGACCCCGTTTGTCTATAGTGCTACTTAAACCGTGTTTTATTATAGATTACTAGCAGAAGGACCCGGCTTCGCACTTGTATATTTAATCTATTTAATTTAATGTTTGTGTGTGTCGTTAAAAGATATCGACAGTATCCCCCATAACAGTGACCTCTACAGCACTCCGCCCCTTTAACACTGAACTCCACAGTCCCCCACCCCTTAACACCGACCCCCCCACAGTACACAGCCACTTTAAAATGGGACCTCCACAACAGCTTATCCCCTTAACTTTGACCTTCACAGCAGCCCACCCCTTTAACAGTGAGTTTCACAGCACCCCACTCCCTTGAGAGTGACCTCAGAGGCCCGCCCCTTTAACAGTAACCTCAATAGTAAACCGCTCCCATAACAGTGACCTCACAGTACCCTGTGACCTCCACAGCAGTTGCCCCTTTAATAGTGGCCTCTGCCCCCTTAACAGTGACCTCCACAATTTTTGGCCATTTTAACAGTGACCGCCACAGCGGCCTGCCCCTTAACAGTAAAATCCACAGTGAACACCTCTTTAACAGTGACCTCCACAGAGCCCTGCCCCTTTAATGCTAGGGCTACACGACGACATGTGTCGCACAACATTTTGTCTCAACAATTTTTATAATGATAGGCTATGGTGTCGCACTGTCGTTGTGTAGCCCTAGCCTAAAGTTGACCTACAGCAGTTAAGAAAAATGGCTGGGTTGTTATGGAAACCTGGAGTAAAACTGTGTGTATGTGGAGACTAAGTGCCTGTGAGCTTCTATTGGCTGATAAGGTACATGTGACCGTGTGTATGGCAGTTGGGATATGAAGAGAAAGAACTGCAGGCTTGTATTGGCTAATGCAGGTCATTTTTTTGGGAATATCTCAGGAATGGTACGTCCTAGAGAGCTGAGACCCCCAATATTTCTTTCAAGGTAGCAAGGGATGTGTATACCAAGTTTAGTTGAAATCGATGGTTGCTTTTTTGAGTGATCACGGAACATACATACATACGGTATGTCCTTTTTTATATATAAATGGATAAAAAGTAAAGTTTTATGTACCATGTGTTCAATAAGAGGTCTCTAAAATTGCAAGGCTAAGATTTGTTGTATGGATTGGCTAGCAGTGCTACCTGCCCCCAGGAGGGTTCAGAAATCAATTCCTCCTAGGAGATCAGGAGATCACCTCCTAAAGGACAAAATTAACCAGCATGTTCAATAAGAGGTCTCTAAAATTGCAAGGCTAAGATTTGTTGTATGGATTGGCTAGCAGTGCTACCTGCCCCCAGGAGGGTTCAGAAATCAATTCCTCCTAGGAGATCAGGAGATCACCTCCTAAAGGACAAAATTAACCAGCATGTAATTTCAGTCATGGGATGGTATCAGAAAACCCATAGGAAACCCATGTAGGGGAGTCAACTGTCCCATAGTCAGGTACTTCGTCCTGTTTCACCAATTTTACATATTGTAGAGAATTATTAAGTTGATTACCTACTATAAATGGCACCCATCCATGCCATAAATACTTTCGTTTTGTAATAATATTTAACCGTTTAATAGTGGCCCCTGCCCCCCATGCATGTATTCATGACTGAATATTTAAGGACCTGCTAAAACCTATAATCAGTTGTTATGGCAACCTTGAGTAGGACCTGCAAGCTTCTATTGGCTAATAAGAGACATGTGACCATGTAAATGGCAGTTTGGATTTAAGTGAAAGGTTTGCTGACTTCTATTGGCTAATGCAGGTAATTTTTGGGGAATATTTCAGGAACGGTACGTCCAAGAGAGCCGAGACCTAGTCTAAAACTTTCCTGGACACCTGATGTACCTGTGTGCCCAATTTGGTGATCGGTCCAGTTGTCGCGCATAAAGAACGTCCAGACAGACAGACAGAAACGCATTTTTATATATGTGAGAGATAGAATCATTATATTTTAACATAATCATCATTCTATTTGTTTCTTTCATTTAAGTATTGCAGTGCAGGAAATATCATAGAGCAGTGTCATATTCACATTTGTCATAGTACAGGTGTAAAAGAAACTTTCACAGTAAAAGAACGCTGTTCTGTGACACCTACCCCCCACATGTTTTAGATTATTCTCCATTGGTCACCTTGACTTTCCTAACACGCGACTTACTGTATAACGTCTGCTAGGAATTGGGGAATCATATAAGGTTACACAAGTTTATATATTTTGTAACTTTTGTCTTAAAGTGTCAATATATACACTATTTTTCTATTTTTACGTCTCTTTTTGAGGTCCCAGTGGACTCCTGGATTATAATAGTTGTCTTTTGCAGAAGTTTGACATTACAGAACATCTGTTTAACCCCTTAGGGACCCATGACGTACCGGTACGGCATGGATCCCGAGTCCTTAAGGACCCATGACGTACCGGTACGTCATGGCTTTAATTCGCGATTCCGGCGCCGCAGGGGTTAATCGGAACGGGATGCCGGAATGCCGTTAACAACGCAGGGGGGGGGTCATTTGACCCCCGTATCGGCGATCGCAGAAAACCGCAGGTCAATTCAGACCTGCGGTTTTCTGCGTTTCCAGTCCATTCTGGTCTCCGGTGACCCGATGAACCGGAAAAAGGCTGCGATCGGTGGCGTGATTACACACCACCAATCACAGTACGAAGATTTGAAGAGGCGGTGCTGGCCCTGGTGCTGAACGCCGCTGTCCAGGGTGCTGATTGGTGCAGGGGAGAGAGGCGCGAGATTCAAACTTCCTGCGCTCCTCTCTCCTCTCCTCTTCCTGTCCAGCACCCTCACCGTACAGCACCGTCCAGCACCAGCTCCTGCGTCCTAAATCAGCATCCATCACCCTCCTGCACCCATCGCCATCCAGGTAGGTTAGGGTCAGTGAGGGAGAGGCTCCGTTAGGCAAGGAAAGAAGGGAAAAGTTAGTTAGGAAAAAAAAATAAAAAACTTTTATCCAAAACTTTCTTTGATCCATCTTTCACCCACTGGTGAATCTGATGGTGGAGCAGACGAATCTGTACGCCCAACAGTTCATCGCTCAAAACCCAGGCTCATTTTTGGCTAGACCCTGTGGCTGGACGCCGGTCAGTGCAGCCGAGATGAGGACATTTTGGGGCCTCGTGCTGCATATGGGTCTAGTCCAAAAACCCAGTGTCAGGCAATACTGGAGTGGGGACGTCCTATACCAGACCCTACTGTACAGTATGGCCATGACACGTCCCCGGTTTGAGGCCATCCGGAAATGTCTGCATTATTCTGATAATGCAGCATGTCCCCCCCCGAGGTGATCCTGCCTATGACCGTCTGTATAAGATACGGCCGGTCATCGATCACTTTGGGGCCAAATTCATGGAGGCCTACGTACCTGGAAGGGAGGTCGCGGTTGATGAGGTCTCTTGTTGCGTTCAAGGGGAGACTCATTTTCCGCCAATATATTCCCACAAAGCGGGCGAGGTATGGCATCAAGCTATACAAAATTTGTGAGAGTACCTCAGGGTACACTTACAAATTTTGTGTGTACGAGCGGCGAGATTCCCGTATTCAACCCCCAGAATGTCCCCCCACTCTGGGTGTTAGCGGGAAACTCGTGTGGGACCTTATGTACCCACTGCTGGATAACGGTTACCACTTGGACATGGATAATTTGATACCAGCATTCCCTTGTTCAGGTCCCTTGCCGCCAGATCAAGGTTCGCTTGTGGGACCGTGTGGAAAAATCAACACCTGCCTCCCTGCCCACCCCCTCCAGGTACCTATCCCCAGGGGTGAGACCCGTGCACTTACCAGTGGAAACCTGTTGCTGGTCAGGTATAAGGACAAGAGGGATGTCCTTATGATGTCCACAATCCACGGTAACAGCACCACCCCCATCTCTGTGCGAGGTACCGCGGCAACGGTCCTCAAGCCCGATTGTATCGTCGACTACAATCGGTATATGGGAGGAGTTGATCTCTCTGATCAAGTCCTCAAGCCATATAATGCCATGCGCAAAACCCGGGCATGGTACAAAAAAGTTGCGGTCTACTTGGTACAGGTTGCCATGTACAACTCTTTTGTACTATCCCGAAGCGCTGGCTGCACAGGGAAATTCCTCCAATTCTATGAGGCAGTCCTCAAGGACCTGATCTTTTCGGACCGGGAAAGAGCAGGCCGAAGTACCTCGGGAACTGGAAAGAAGGGACGAACCCAAAAAAGATGCAGAGTGTGTCACAAGAGGGGGATACGGAAGGACACTAGAGAACATAAAATACTATGGCGCTTAGACTTTGGAGACACGGAAACAATTTTTTTTCCCCAAAAAAATATTAGTTTTAGAGCAGACATCCTCAAACTGCGGCCCTCCAGATGTTGTAAAACTATAACTCCCATCATGCCCAGACAACCTACAGCCATCAGCAGGGCATGGTGGGAATTGTAGTTTTACAACATCTGGAGGGCCGTAGTTTTTAGGATGCCTGCTTAGTGTCTCCAAAGTCTGAGAGCCATACATATTGGGCATCGTCGCGTGCATAAAAGTCGTCGCTATAAAAATAACAATTGACCAAACCCCTCGGATGAACAGCGTTGAAAATATAAAATAAAAACGGTGCCAAAACACCAATTTTTGGGCAAAATTTCCATTTGAATCCTTTTTTCCGGTAATAAAGCAAGGGTTAACAGCCAAACAAAACTAAATATTTATTGCCCTGATTCTGTAGTTTGCAGAAACACCCCATAAGTGGTCGTAAATGGCTATATAGCCGCACGGCAGGGCATAGAACGAAGGGAACTACATATGGTTTCTGGAAGGCAGATTTTGATGGACTGTTTTTTTTTTTACACCATGTCCCATTAGAAGCCCCCCTGATGTAGCCTAGACTAGAAACTCCAAAAAAGTGATCCCATCTAAGAAACTACACCCCTCAAGGTATTCAAAAGTTACTTTACAAACTATGTTCCACAAACTATGTTCCACAAAACTAAATTGCGAATGTAGAAACAATTTTAGAATTAAAATTTTTTGTTACCTTGCCTCAAAAAAGTGTAATATAGAGCAACCAAAAATCATATTTACCCCTAAAATAGTCCCAAAACAACAACCACCTTATCCCGTAGTTTCCTAGATGGGGTCACTTTTATGGAGTTTCTACTCTAGGGGTGCATCAGGGGGCTTGAAAGGGTACATGGTGTAAATAAACCAGTCCAGCAAAATCTGCCTTCCAAAAACCATATGGCGTTCCCCTTCTTCTATGTCCTGCCGTTTAGCCAAATAGTAGTTTACGACCACATATGGGGTGTTTCTGCAAACTACAGAATCAGGGCAACCCATATTGAGTTTTGTTTGGCAGTTAACCCTTGTTTTACTCCTGGAAAAAATTGATTATATTGGAAAATTTTCCCAAAAAGTGAAATTTTTAAATTGTTTCTCCATCTGCCATTAACTCTTGTGGAACACCTAAAGGGTTAACAAAGTTTGTAAACCCAGTTTTGAATACCTTGAGGGGTATGGAGTCACTTTTTTGAAATTTCTATTCAAGGGGTGCAACAGGGGGCTTCAAATGGGACATGGTATAAACAAAACCAGTCCTGCAAAATCTGCCTTCCAAAACCCATATGGTGTTCCCCTCCTTATATGTGCTCCCGTTTGGCCATACAGTAGTTTACGACCACATATGGGGTGTTTTTGCAAACTACAGAATCAGGGCAACCCATATTGAGTTTTGTTTGGCAGTTAACCCTTGTTTTACTCCTGGAAAAAATGTATTATATTGGAAAATTTTCCAAAAAATAGAAATTTCGAAATTGTTTCTCCATCTGCCATTAACTCTTGTGGAACACCTAAAGGGTTAACAAAGTTTGTAAACCCAGTTTTGAATACCTTGAGGGGTGTACTTTCTTAGATGGAGTCACTTTTTTTTTATTTCTATTCTAGGGGTGCAACAGGGGGCTTCAAATGGGACATGGTATAAACTAAACCAGTCCTGCAAAATCTGCCTTCCAAAACCCATATGGTGTTCCCCTCCTTCTATGTCCTCCCGTTCGGCCAAACAGTAGTTTACGACCCCATATGTTGTGTTTCTACAAACTACAGAATCAGGGCAACCCATTTTGAGTTTTGTTTGGCAGTTAACCCTTGTTTTATTCCTGGAAAAAATTTATTATATTGGAAAAATAAACAAAAAATAGAAATTTCAAAATTGTTTCTCAATTTGCCATTAACTCTTGTGGAAGACCTAAAGGGTTATTAAACTGTTTTGAATACCTTGAGGGGTGTAGTTTCTAGAATGGGGTCATTTTTGGGAGGTTTCTATGATCTAAGCCTGGGATTTTGAAGATTTCTGAAAAAATTCAAAATTTGCTTCTAAACTTCTAAGCCTTGTAACATCCCCAAAAATAAAATATCATTCCCAAAATGCTACAAACAAGAAGTAGACATATGGGAAATGTAAAGTCATCACAATTTTTGGGGGTATTACTATGTATTACAGAAGTAGAGAAACTGAAACTTTGAAATTTACAAATTCTTCAAAATTTTTGGCAAATATGGTATTTTTTATGCAAAAAAAAATAACTTTTTTGACCCAATTTTAGCAGTGTCATGAAGTACAATATGTGATAGTGACGAAAAAACTATCTCAGAACGGCCTGGGTAAGTCAAAGCGTTTTAAAGTTATGAGCACTTAAAGTGACACTGGTCAGATTTGCAAAAAATGGCCAAGTCCTTAAGGTGAAATAGGGCTGAGTCCTTAAGCTGCTAATGAATATGGAATGGCAGCCAAAGCCATCCTTCACGTCTATTCAGGGCAAATGACACCATTAATGACACAAAACAAGTGAAAGACAGGTGTGTTTGCAGATGACCCACAACTCTGGATGGTCATGAAGCTAGCTTTTACTGCCCCGTTAAGCTTTAAATACTGTTAACTGAACATATGTGACAAGGTAGGGAGTAATGTGTTTACCACACAGGGAAAAGAGATGAAAGTAACATTTTCTACCATTTGTTACTTGTGTCTTCCCTTTCTGACAGCAGATAATACATTTTTGATTAATTATATTAAAATGTAACTTTAAAGCTTTAATGTATTAGCTTGTTTGCCCTGTTTCTCTGAGGAAATAATTTCATAGTCATTAAAAGGGTTGTGCAAGAATTGGGGGGGTCAAACCATCCTACTTGGCTGGACCAGAGCAGCCAATCCTACTTGACATCATCGCAGCCAATCACCAGACCGGATCCCCTTGCATCAAGTGACCATTTGTCATGACGTAAGGGGAGCCGGTCACCACTGTGGCCAGTGATCGGCTGCATCAATGTCAAACCGGATGTTGACATTGAGGGAGCACAGTGGAGCATCGCAGACCTGGAGGAGAAAGAGCAGGGAGCTAGCGCCAGGAAGTCTGGCCAAGTGGGTGGCAGGGGGAAGAGGGAAAGGTTGCCTATCCCCCCCCCCCCCCTTCATTCTTTCACAACCTCTTTGAGTGTAGGAGGGAAGGCAAGTATAGCCATTGTATAATGTCTTTGACTGATTGTTGACAAAGGCTATGATGCAGATAATGTAGGGCTGGCATTTCATACAAAAGTCTTAGTCAAATGTCTGTTGGAATTCAGACGCGCTCACTTCTTAATACATTTGGCCCAACTTTGGCCTGTCTGTGTCCAACAATATGAAATTTATGTCATCTGTGAGCTGCCGTAGATTGCCGTTTTAGGAGGCCCACTCCCTTACTCTGCACCCCAACCACTTTTTTGAGTAGGGTGATCTAAAAAAGTTGAACATTTTACCACAAAAAATGGCATGCATATGCAATAAAGTCTGTGACATTTGCATGTACCAGAAGACTGCAGCAGAGTCCAAGATAAAAAAAACACCCAGTTGTACAGTGTGTGTTGTCCCCAGTACTACTCAGAAATAATTACCATTTAGACATGCAGTAATCATCCATTCCTAATTTAGGCCACATCCCCCCAGCCCTACTGAGTATTCCCATGTAGGCCCCCATAGGAACAATCCAGGATTATCACTGTTGGGGCCTAAATAGGAATAGTACTCAGTGAGGCTAAGGGCATGGGGCCTAAATGGGGAATGGATTATTATCGGAAATTCATTCCCCATTTAGGCTCCATTTCCGCAGCCTAGCTGACCCAGTAATTCCTATTTTGGACTTCACCTCCCCTTCCTATGCATGTTTTGCAGCCTGCTGAGCAAGGTGTGCGCATACTGATGACTGGTTAGTGCATGAGTGCCCGGCCCTCTTTCAGATTGCTGAATGGCTTACATGTGTGAAAGCCTGAGGCTCTCTGCTCCGACATTATTTTGCCAGAAACTGTCACTTTTAACAGACTCTGTTAACATTGTCAGCAGGCCCCCCACATCAGGCCATCTCAGCACTGAACACACCCTTGCATTATGCACCTTTGCCCCCCTCCCCAAGCTATGGCACGACCCCTCCCTATTTCTTTGGATCCCTAGGGTCTCATCCATATGGAAAAATGGTGGATTGGTTTTGTACCACAATAGGGCTGCCACAGAGGTGCATGAGACCTCTACAACTGTACCTCCTTATGTGTCTGCTTTAATATGGCAGCTCCACTGCTGCATCTGAATCAGGGGTGGATTGTCCATAGACCTTACAGGGAAATTTCCCGGTGGGCCGATGACCAGGGGGCCACCCAAGCCCCCATCTTTGCCGCTGGTAGGGTACTTAATAAGCTAGCAGTGAGAATCAGGTACTCATGTACCTGGCCAGCGACATGTCCTTCTGAATTCAACTATGTCCCGCATGCTGCTCCATATTTTAAACAAAGAGGAGGAAAGAAAATGGCCGCTATTGATGGCCACCACAGAGGGACAGCTTTTGGGGCAGTATATTGTGCGAGACTGTGGTATGTGTTTTTTTGGGCTATGGTATTGCTGACGGGGGGTACCACATACCACAGTGTGGCACAATTTATTGCCCAAAAATGTTTCCCCGCCTCCTGTCAATTTGGACCCTCCTACAATATGGGGCCACTTTTAGGTATTTTTATCCAGGGCCACTTTAGTTTCCCAATCCGCCCCTGATCTGAAACAGATTTTTCCCCTGTTTAGGAGCGTCTTGTTCATATAATTCTTATATAAAAAAAACTAGTTTTGGAGTTGTCTTTGTTTTTCACCTTATTTTTGATGTATTTATGTTGCTGTGCCTTTTTTTTGCTCCTGAATAAAGGGCATAAGCAGTTTTATTTCTATTCCACTCCTGACCAGGTTTATTTTTCCAGTCTGTTTTGAGGGGGAACTCGTGCAATTTCTAGCATTGAAAGAGATAGAGTTGCATATTTGGTCATTTGCATATTTCTTTCATGTGCAAACCAATAAGACAAGTCTTAATGAATATAAACCCGTCTTACAAGAAAACAACCACTAGAGGTCAGACTTAAACCAAATGCAAATGAGCTAATTATTTTAAGGGGTCAAAAATTTGAGGCAATTTAAACACACGCGTTTCAAATGCGCCAGACTTTTTTTAGTCTAAAAAAGGCGAGCATAATAAATGTGCCCCAGCCTGTCTAAGCTTACGCTATCTCTGGGATTAGTAAATCTGGGCCAGTATGTCTTACCACTAGCGTTTTCTTCATTGCATTTACTGCTATATTTAGCGCCTAAAAAAACGCCAACAGTTACAGTGTGCTGTGTTTTTGAAAACAAGCAAGAAAGACAAAAAAATGCTACCTAATAAACAGAAAAGGACTTGTGTGCCATGTTTCATGTTTTCCATAGACCTTCAGCTAACATCTGGAGCTGGCATTATACCTGAAAAAATGCACAGAAAAACGCTGATGCAAAAAACGACACTAAAAACACGAAAGTGCAGAAAAATTCAAACAAAAATTTATGCATGAAAGCACACTTAGGGCTTATGCATACGAACCTATTTGTTGGCCAAGTCTGTTCCATTTTTCTTGCGGCCTGTTTGAGGAACCATTCACTTCAATGAGGCAGCAAAAAATGGAAATGACTCTGTGTGCATCCCGTGTCTGCATGTCCATTCCGCAAAATCTGGTCTGCAGCTGTCATTCAATAGTCAAAATTAATCTGTAGCACAAAAAAAAAAAGTCTCAGTGTAGCTCAGGCCTTAGGTTGGGTTTACAAGTGACTGAAAATCCAGCAGATTTTTTGCTTCATTTTTGCAGCAAAAAAGCTCTGAAAAATTAAAGTTGATTGGTTTCTATGGGCAAAGTAAGTCAGTTTTCCTTGACACCAGTTTTAATACATTTCCCCCAGTGGGTTTTACAGGGAACTGTTTCCTATGCCCAATATACAGATATAGCCACTATAATTTTGACAGGCTTAAAAGGGTCTTCTGAGGGTTCTTCCTGACACCCGGGACCCCTGACGATAAGCTGTTTTATAAGATGCCCGCGCTACTGTGAGCTCCACGGCCTTCTCCCTGCCCGCTAAGCAAAGTACCATACATTGTATGGCTGGTGTGCTTGGTATCACGCTCAGCACCATTCACTTCAATGGTGCTGAGCTGTGCCTAGGCCATATGATTGATAAACGTGTCACCTAGGGTTTCTACAACATCCTCAACAACAAGTGGGCATTGGCTGAGTGACCTGGCGCTTTGCATGAAAAGGGCATGGCCTAATATGCATTTCTGGTGTGGAATTCTGTCTCAAAGTAAGCCATTTGCCTGAGCCCCGATAATAAATCTGGTGCAAGCCTAGAAAGTCTGTCTAAGTTTACATCTATAGCAGGGATGGCCAACCTGAGGGTCTCCAGCTGCTGCAAAACTACAACTCCCAGCATGCCCAGGCTACCTACAGCTATCAATCTACAGCAGAGCATGGTGGGAGTTGTAGTTTTACAACAGCTGGAGAGCCTCAGGTTGGCCATGCCTGATCTATAGGTATAGTAGCTGAGATCACAACACCAAATCAAGCAATGACAACGTCATGGTATAATCACAACTATCACTAATGATTGGTATACATAATAAAACATTACAAAGAAGACTGCATGGCATTCTTCTTGGATACATTACTAAAGTGGAAAGGAGCAAAGGGTTTTTTCATAAAGAAATAAACATTTTGTTCTCTTGAGCATAAAGAAATGTGCCAGCTGTTTTTATTGATGCCTACAGAAGAAGGAAACTGCCCCATTGTACAATGTGGTGTTTCAGTAGGAGAAGATCTGGTTCCAAGGGGATACCCGGTAATCAGGAAAAGAGTGAGAGGTTATTAGTCCATACTTTCTCCAAATGAATGTCCATCTTCAGCAGATGAGGAGATGATGGTTGATACATGTTTACAATATCCATCTCATTCATACATTAACAGTGATAACTTTAGGACATCATAGGAAGAGTTTTTCTTGTTTCTGTTTTATCATATGTAATGATCCAATCTAAGCATATCAATAACCTGTAGATGAATGAGCCTGCTGGAGGACACCATTGATGCATTCTTTTGTAACGAGCCACCATATTTTATTGCAGGATGTGCACCACGTTGGGATAGTTAAAAAATAACAAACAGCATGGTTTCCATGACTTCCTCAATAAGATTTCTCAGCCTAACAATAGCCATACTTACTGAAAGTAACAGCTGAACTAACTTGCCTAGGACACAACATAAAGGTATTTCTCTCTGGCTAAAGAGTGTTCGAAGCAGGTTACAAAACATGACTAGGAGATTTAAGAAGTCCTGAAAGCCAAGACACTACACACGGTCTGGCAGTTGGAATTAATGCTCTAGCCCCTATCTGTGGACTCAAAGGGTGCTAAGCAAGGATAAGAAAACCAGTTCGGACCGACTTTGCTATTTTCCGGATGACAGACAAACCCAAATCTTTTCAGGTTTGTTTCGGATGAATTCAATAAAATGGTGCGTTGGTTGGTGGGGAGAAAAAAAAAACTAGGAGGAAGACGAAGGGTTCTCACATGACCTTGAGAGGAAGTGGTGGGGAGAACTTCCCCTGATTGGCTCCCAGGCTTACAGACTGCCTGGATGAGCCAATCAATGGTGCAGGCAGGGAGGTGCTCTAGCTGAATGAGCAGAAACGTCATTCTGTGCTGGGCTGTAAATGAGGGTGGTTGTGTCTTACAACGTCTTCCAGGAAAACGATCTTAGAGAGTCAGGGACAGTTAAAAATCAATCAAATTTGCATTCTATTGCCAGGGACAGTGAAGAGAAAGGCTTGAATTACAAAGAAGAGAAAGAATTGTGTGTGTAAAATAGGGACAAGCAGTGAAGCTGTCAGCCAGGGAGTAAGGAGGCTGGCTGTGCCTCCTAGCAGAACTACAGCTGCTGCAAACATCAAAGAAATGTTTTTATTCTTTCCCCCATTTTCACAGAAATCCCTTTATTGTGGGGTTCAATTTAATTAGGCAGCATATATATGTGACTACTGCATCAATACAAAAGTTACCGCCGCCCAGGGGCGTTGCTAGGGTCTCAAAAGATCCTGGGCCCAAGCACCACACACCACATTTTGCTGTACTTGCTATACAGCAGCACATATCTCTTAGATCCAGTGCCTCCAGGTGACGTCTCCTCTGATATGTATTTTCTGTCATCATCTTCTCCATTTGGTCTGACACACAGACATCTTAGCTTCCTCACTTTTCTATCATCATTTCCCAACCTGGAATCCCCACAGTGTTATCCTACCGCTCGCTGTGCTCCCCAATATGCCCAAATACTATCCTGAAGAAAAATTTGTGCCCCCCATAGTAATTTATGCTCCTCCAAGTCCCACCAATAGTAATTCCCCTCTAGAGTGCCCCCATTAGTAATATTGCCCCCTACAGTGCCCCCAACCATGATAACGCTCCCCAAGAGTGCCCCCATTAGTAGAAGAGCCTTCCAGTATCAATAATACCCTCACAGAGCCCCCAGTAGAAATAAGGCCCCCTATTGTTCCCCCATCGGTAGTAAAGTTCTCTACAGACCCCTGAGTAGTAATAAGGCCGCACATAGTGCTCTTAGTAGAAATAAGGCGGATCTATAAGTCCCTCCTATAGAGCCCTCAGTAGTAATAAAAATGCCTATAATTTCCCCTGGATTTATAATACTCCTACAGTGCCCCCAGTATTTATACTGCCCCCTACTGTTATGATGCTCACCCTGAAGTGCCCCCAGTATTTATAATGCCCCCTACTGTTATAATGCTTACCCTGAAGTGCCCCCAGTATTTATAATACCCCCTGCAGTGCACCTGTATTATATTCCTCCCTCCACCATACAGTCCCATATAAATAACATCACACCATCTCTCCTGCCCCCAGTATTTATAATGCTCCCTACTGTTATAATGCTCACCCTGAAGTGCCCCCAGTATTTATAATGCCCCCTACTATTATGATGCTCACCCTGAAGTGACCCCAGTATTTATAATGCCCCCTGCAGTGCACCTGTATTATATTCCTCCCTCCACCATACAGTCCCATATAAATAACATCACACCATCTCTCCTGCCCCCTCCAAAGTACAGTACTATGTAAATAACATCACTCCTCCCCCTTCAGCCCCTCCAATATACAGTCCCATGTAAATAAAACTATTTCCCTCCCTCAGCCATAGAGTCCCATGTAAATAACATTATAGCATCTGTCCAGCCCCCTCCAAAATACAGTCCCATGTAAATACCATCACCTCCGCCTTAGCCCCCTTCAACATATAGTCCCAAGTAAATAATACCACCCGCTACCCAGCCGCATCCAACATGCAATCCCATGTAAACATCACCCCTCAACCCCATGTAAATAACATCATTCCCTTCCACCAGCCACCTTCAACAAACAGTGTTGTGTAAATAACATCGCCCCTCAACATTCAGTTCCATGTAAATACAATCACTCTCTCCCTCAGACCCCTGTAACATTCAGTCCCATGTAAATAACACCACTCCCTCCCACAGCCACCATCAACATACAGTTCAATGTAAATAACATAATTGCCTTCCCCAGCCCCCTCCGACATGCAGTCCCATGTAAATAACATCACTTCCTCCCACAGCTGTATCCAACATACAGTCCCATGTAAATAACATCACTCCCTTCCACAGCAACCATCAAAATACAGTCCCATGTAAATAACATCACCCTCTACTCCATCCCCCTCCAACATACAGTCCTATGTAAATAACATCACTCCCTCCTACAGCCAATATCAACATACAGTCCCATGTAAATAACATGACCCCCTCCACAGCCACCTCCAATACACAGTTCCATGTAAATAACATCCTACCTTCAGCCCTAACATACAGTCCCAGTTAAATAATTCCCAGCATTGCTCTGCCTCTCCCTCTCCTGTTGTAGCAGACCTCGCCACAGCTTCTTCTTCCAGGACTTCTGCTCTTCACTGCCGTCCTGTCCTGCACTGGTAACATGATGGTGACATCATCGCAGGTCCTTCTCAACCACTGCCTGTTTTACTGGTCACATGACCTGTGATGTCATCACAGGTCTTTCAGATCTTCCAGTGCATTAGATTCAATTGTATTGCCGTCCTGAGGACTTACAGTTGTATCTAGCTGGCAGGCAGTACATTCGGGGCCTGGGATAAAACATCAGGGGCCCAGGCCCAGAATTTTTTAACCTAGCAACGCCCCTGCCGCCGCCATCTACCTGTGAGTGCTTATGTGAAATTGGGCGACAAGCCTCAATCGTCTCTTTACATTTATTCAGTTTCCACACTGTCGGAATATATTTTTTTTTGGCGGGTTCAATTTAATTAACCAGCATATATATGTGATTACTGCAGCAAAACACATGGTATAGCAACAATGTTCCTATGAGTATTAATGTCAAATTGAGCGTCAAGACCTTCGGCCTGAATCGTCCATTTCGGTATATTCTGTTTCCACACAGTTGGAATTATATTTTTGGGGGGACTTTTTCAATTTAATTAAACCATCATATAGATGATCAACACCAATACACAGGCCAGCACACAAAAGTATCTGTGACGGATAATTAAATTAGGCTTAAATCCTTTTCCCTTTATTCATTTGTCAACACGTTTTCAATCAGTTTTTTTAGGGGTCAGTAATCGTATTCAAACTAGCAATATATATATATATATATATACCGTATTTTTCGCCCTATGGGGGGGGGGGGGGGGAATGCCACTGCGTCTTATGGGGCGAATACTAATGAAGCGATTCCATTATGGAAGCGCTTCATTAGTACCGGAGGACCAGGAAGCGGTGTACCGGAGGACTCACTCCTCCTCTCAGTCGCAGCAGGATGATGTGGAGGTGACTTCAGAGTCCAACACCATGCCATGGAGCCAGAATCACAGCTTTACCCCTGCTCCTCCTCCTCCTTTCAGCCCTAAAGAAGGCTTTCAGTGGAGGCCTCTCAGTCTTCACTTCCCAATCCTAGAGGGGCGCCTTACTTTTTCCTCATAAGAAAACCCCACCATGCCCTATGGCAGATAGTCAAGAGAGTTTCCCCGTTGACAACTTGTGTGAGAGCCCACACCATTTGCGCTGCCCTGAAATCAGGGTGCTGAGTAGGACGCAACATCAGCGGAGAAGGGCTGTGGTGGCAGAGCAGAGGCCACATACCTCCCAAAAAACTGCTTACGACGAGCAGGTGCCTGCTGCCAGCATGTCTGAAAGGGAGGCCCCTCTCCGCCGCCCGGAGAGTCACCACCCTCCCGCTGCTACGAGCAGCAGTAGCAGCAGCAGCCATTTCAGGCTCTGCAACATGATGGAGCAGTTTTTCTAAGTGCCACGCCAGACTGGGGCCAAATCAGCAAGCCGACAGTTCTCTTCTCAACGCCCAGGCTCAGGCCTACCTAAACTATGTCCAGTCTGACACCCAAACAGACCAAGTTGTCTGCCAGTGTCCAAAACATCACTTTTGTCAAAATGAACCAAGCCGGGATTCAGGAGGATTTTCACACTCGTCCAGCTGATTACGATGAATAGACCTAGCCTTGCTGGCGGTGCCCCATTTTGCCACTGTTGCTGTCTGTCTGCCTATCATCACGTTATCTATGGCTGCTGCTGCCACCTGCATCATGTCATTGCTGTGACCTGCTATCATACACGGTACAGCTGCTGCCACTGCCTCCATCGTGCCACCACCATGCCACTGCTGCGACCTGCCAATCATCATCTTCCGTATGTCTGCTGCTGCCTCCATCATGCTGCTGTCTTTATGCCAATCTGTACCATATGGCTGCTGCAGTCCTCTCCTGCATAACGTAAACCGGACGGATCCGTTACGCAGGCCGTAGTCTTCCCTTATGACGGAAAGGCATTCCGTTATGCATTCCATCAAGGAATTGCGTAATGGTCCGTGGTAACGGAATCCATAACGCAATTCAGTAAATACCACAATCATTTACTATTGCTGTCATTGCTTTCCAGAGCTTGGGGAGGGGGAAGGGATAAAAAAAATCATAAAAAATAAACGAAAAGAGATTACTAGTTTTCCAAAAAATTATGAGTCCTAGGAAGCTAGAGGGGGTTATATACCAACTTTAGGGGCAATTGGAGCAACTTCGGCAGGTCCGAAATGAACTTTTTGAAAAACCGAACCCAAAACGAATCTGGTTCGCTCATCTCTAGTGCCTAGTATTATTTGATTGTAAAAAGGGCAGAGTAATCATACTCTTTATACCTGTTAAGCGGGTAATCAGCAAAAAACACTAAAAATTAGTCGCAAGTAGTTGGACAGTAAGGCAGTGCACACTGGTGTCCTTTCATCCTGAACAACTGAGTATTGAATTATATATTGGAGTGTTGCCTGAAGAAGCAAACTATGTGACTCCTCAGTTGAGCCAAAAAGTGTCAGATGATACTTCCTTTAACCCAACACAGAAACAGAAGGGGTCAACTTCTAAACTGGCACTAGTTCCTTTTCGCCCTAGGGTATTCACACTTGCGTTTTTCTTTTCCGGCATAGAGTTCGGTCCTAGGGGCTCTCTACAGGAAAAGAACTGATCAGTTTAATCCCCATGTATTCTGAATAGAGAGCAATCAGTTCAGGATGAAATCAGGATGTCTTCAGTTCAGTCTTTTTGCATTTTCAGGACGGAGATAATACTGCAGCATGCATTGCTACAGTTTTATCTCGGGGCATGCGCAGACCGGTAAAAATGTGAAAAAAAAATTGAAACGGATCCGTTTGTCCGTATGACAAACGGACAGACGGATCCATTCTTGCAATGCATTTGTAAGACGGATCAGGATCCTGCTCAGTCTTAAAATGCAATCAGTTGGCATACGTTTTACCGGATCCGGCAAGCAGTTCCGGCGACGGAACTGCCTGCTGGATTCCTCTGCCATAAATGTGACAGTAGCCTTAATCTGAAGATGATAGTTTAGGATCTAGAGACGTATTAGCAACACACACATGCTGCACAAGCTGCACTTTGCTGTATAGACTGCTCTGCTTTCTATGAAAGGTAGATTTAAAGGGAGTATCTCACTGATAAACCATTGTAGGGATAGCTTAGCTGGGTGTAAGGATACCTTTCATTCAGTGATCCGTTGCTTCATTCTGGAGAAAAAGTACTTTTAATCCATATGCAAATGAGCAGTTAAGTGCATTGAGAGTTAAGCCACTCTGTGCGCCCCTGCTCCCTCTACCAGCCCATCCCGAGCCTTCTTGATTGACTAGGCCAGGTTTCTGCATAGTCATCTCACCTGGTCATGTCAATCAAGGAAAGGGAGGGGCTGTAAGAGGAAGTAGGAGGGGCAATGATGCACATTGCTTAGGCCCACCCTCAGTGCACTTAACAGCTAATTTGCATACGGATTAAAAACACTTTTTCTCCAGAATGATGCAACAAATTGTTAAGTGAGGGTATGATTACATTCAGCTGAGTTTTTTTTTTATTATTACATTTTATTTTACAAATAGTGAATCTACAGTATTAAATTTTGGTGTCACAAGGCAATAATACAGTGGTACATAATATCATCATATACTAAGTTTCCCTCTTATTTTCTAACCCCCCCTTCCCTCCCTCCAACCCCCTTTTTTCCGCGGAGCTACTGTCTTTACACCTAATATTATCATTTCAGGTTGCCCCATATCCGCATCCAAGTTACCTTTTTTCCTGCTGTTTGGGCGAGAATATATTCGTATTGCTTAACCCTTTTCATCCGTTCCATCCACTCCTGAAAATTAGGGTATTCCGGAGTGCCCCAGTATTTAATAATAAATATTTTGGCCAGTGCAATACCCCGAAGCCAGAGTATCTGCTCAGTTTTATTTTGGTCTATCTCTGGGAATACACCCAGGATAACATAATTAATGCAAGCCTCGTATTTCATGGGGGAGCTATCCCTCAATTTCCGGAATATTTTAGTCCAATACTCTTTAATCCCTGGGCATTCCCACAGTAGATGTATATAGTCTCCTCTATCTTTACTACATTCAGCTGAGTTAGTTCTACAAGGCATTGGGCCTGGTTTAACAGTGACTTTTCTGATGACAGTCTCTCTGTATATCAAGCATGTATAATATTCCCAACAATCTAAAGAACAGTATAATACATACAGTTCAGAACCTTCATTTGGCACATACACTAGAAAAAGCTCTTTTTATCCTCTATTGGACTGGAATACCTTTTCTTTGCAATATGGAATAGTATAGCACAAGGTAAAAAAAAAATATAATCATGTACCATACTTTTACAGTGGGAGCCTAATAGCAACGTATCTTCTTGTATGTTTATACAGTGAGATACGCCACTGCCACAATGAGATCCTCTGTAAACCTCTGACAGGCTCAGAAAATGACATAAACAGAGCATTACATGTCAAGATGTGCATGTCATATGTCCTTGTCTTGATGTTACTCATGTGATTTTAGCCTTGTTCCTTTCAGAAATCCATTGTATAAGCCTCAGTGCTTTTATTATTCCATAGTGGCACATTAGACATTTTCATTGTCCAGCTTGATTGTCATAAATTCTGCACAAAATGCTAGATGTGATGATAACAATAAAGAGTATGGAGTTAAAAAAAAATATTTGCTGCTTACGCAAACATACATTTTCTAGTTACTTAGTGGCACAGGTCAGCCAGTGAAAAGAATGTCAGGAATGTGTGACTGCCATTGTAATAGGGGATGCTAGCACTGAAGAGATTACACATCGATAGAGGCATACAGTATAAGCCCTGAGACATTTATGGCAGTTTGTTGCATTTATTGTGAGGATCTGGGGTTATGGGTCAAATTAATCACCTAGGCAGGATAACGATGCAGCTGACTTTATTCTTTCATCCACAGTTCTACAGTAAATTCAGATTGTTGGCCCGGACGAGCTTCACCCGTGGACACTCGGGTGGACACCATCCAAGACCCAGTCCACGATATCCTGAGCTGGGACGTGTAGTTGCACTTCTCCGTTGCACCAGGCTCCACTCTCTGTCTCCCGATGTTTTAGTATGACCTGCTGGTATATTTTGCAGTCACAGCCAATGCTTATCCAGACCACAGACACCATGACCTAATCATATGGATACAAGTCCAACTAGCAACAACCCCATCATCCCCCAGTCAGTGTCCTAAGTACCCCAATGCCGCCCCCGGGTGTGAGCTTGTTCCCCTGGGAACACCTCCCCCAATGCTGACTGTGAATTGGTGGATATATTTCCCTGAGGCTGAGCCCCTCACCTTAGACCCCGTGTAAGACCCCATAAGGGGACGACACCACTGAGTCTACCCATCACCATCCACAAAATGGGAGTCGTGGCTGGGAGAACGATGGCTTAATTGAGGCCCCCGAAACACTAACCATAAGGTCCAGCCAGCACATCTCACCTCATGTCTCTGGGGTGTGGATAAGCATGTCATGTTTATGTGCGGACTCTGTCTCCCAACGCACCCTCCCGAATTTCCCAGTGAAGGCACAGGGTCCGGAGGTTGAGGGAGTCCAGGCGGAACCACTCTTGTCCTCAATTCCCGATGCACTACCTTGATCCATTAGCAAAGTTTATGTGCACCTTAAAATACAGTATCAGAAAAGAAATATACCTTATAAACCACATTAATAAAACTCGTAACTGTTGCTTCGTGCTAAAGAAAAGTTTGTGGATTCCACTCTAAAGTCCATTGGTCCAGTAATCTTTAGTCCACAGCCAGCTCTTCACAATTGTCATCACTTATGCGTCTTATTTTTTTGCAGATCGAACGCATACCTATTCATTTCTACGGGGCCGGAAAAATCCAGACAGCACAAGGATGTCATTCGTGTGCTGTCTGCATACATTTGGTCACACGTCCTATTCTTGTCCATTTTGTGGACAAGAATAGATATTTTTACAATAGTGTGGGGCGCACTTGGCCAGTATCTGTTTTGTGGCCTTACTGTCAGGGTGTCACAACCAGACAGCTGAGAAGCTCTGACAGAAGCCTTTCAGAACCTCCTCCTTGAGTTTTCTTTGTTTTGAATTTCAGTTCCTCATCTCGTTAGCCTCTCTCAGCTGTCATGTAGTTGGACTGATTGCATCCCTTTAAATTCCTCCCCATAATGCATTAGTGTGCGGCTTATACAACTTCCTGGAGTGTGTGTGCATGCTGATCCTATCTTCCAGCCTTCTACAAGTAAGTGCTGTACATTTATTTGTGATTTTCTGTTTGCTGGATCCCAGGTGACCCTGACTCCCTCCGTGTCTAGTGTAGGGAGCCGGTGGTCGTGTCCCCTCACTATTGTAGGGTGTTCAGGTGGTATATAGTCGAGGTACGTGGATATGCGATCATCCACCGTGGGATTTTCGCATAGGCTGAGCAGAGAGGGAGAGAGCCAGGTCTGATGCAGGGGTCTCCCTTTTGTTCCTTAGTTTTGGATCCAGTGAGTCATATATTCATTTTGCATGGTCTTGTTTCCTGTACACCTTCCGTGACATTATAAGCCGCCAAAACCGTCTCAAGCATGGATCCGGTTTCACTTTTGACTGAACGTTTCCAGGGTCTTTCATTGGAGGTAGCTGATCTCCGTAAGACTCTTTCTCAGTTTCTAGTGACCGGTTCAGCTTGCGTTCATGGAGTTTGTTCTGAGCCTAAGATCTCGCTCCCGGATACGTTCTCCGGGGGTAGTGAGAATTTCGTGCGTTTCAGAGAGGCTTGCAAACTCCATTTTCGCCTTCTTCCCCATTCCTCTGGTGATGAGGAACGGAGGGTGGGGATCATTATATCGCTGCTCAGGGGTAACGCTCAGTCGTGGGCCTTTTCGCTGCCGGTGGGGGCATGGCCCCTCCGTTCAGTGGATGATTTCTTTTTAGCCCTCGGTCAGATGATCCGGATCGTGTTGCTTTGGCTGAGTCTAGACTACGTCTGTTATGCCAGGGTAAACAATCCGCAGAGATATACTGCTCAGAATTTCGGAGATGGGCAGCTGATACTGGTTGGAATGATGCTGCACTAGGAAGTCAATTTTGCCATGGTATTTCAGAGGGATTGAAAGATGCATTTGCCTTTCATGAGAGGCCTATCTCCTTGGACTGTGCTATGTCTCAGGCCGTTCGTATTGACAGGCGTCTTAGAGAGAGAGGAGAGATCTCTCCTTCCTGTCATACTCAGTCCCAGGACAGTGCAACGGTCTCATTCTATGCGCAGGGGTATCAGTCGCTGTCAGCCCCTTCTGAGCAGGAGCCCATGCAGCTGGGGTTGATTGCCTCTGACAATAGAAGATTCAGCCCGCATGGGAAGGTTTGTTTTTGTTGTGGAGGTATAAATCATTTGGCAAATGTTTGTCCCTCTAGGAGATTCAGGCAGTTTTCTGGGAGTAATAAAGAAACAAAAAGGAAAGAATCTTTTAAAAATGTTCCATCTGTTACTATTGGCAGGGTTGAGGCGGAAATTGAAGGTTTTCTGTTTGCTTGTAGTTCCCGTTTTGTCCTGCCTGCCAGGGTGGCGCTAGAGAGCAAGAACATTTTTTGTGAGATTTTTGTAGATAGTGGAGCAGCTGTCAATCTCATTGATAATCATTTAGCGATAACTCATGGTTTCCAGGTGTGCACTTTGGGAAAGGATATTCCTGTTTTTGCTATTGATTCCGCTCCACTTTCTCAGAAATCATTAAAGGGCATAGTTCACAATATTTGTTTAATTGTGAGTGATGCTCATGTTGAGGATGTGTCATGTTTCGTCCTTAGCGGATTACCTACTCCTCTTGTGTTGGGGCTACCCTGGCTCCCTAAACATAACCCCATCATTAATTGGCAAGCAAGGCAAATAAATGGTTGGAGTGACTTTTGCAGAGAGAATTGCCTCATGACATCTGTTTCTGAGGTTTCTACTAAGACTGTACCATCTTTTCTCTCTGAATTTTCGGATGTCTTCTCTGAGAGTGGAGTTCAGGATTTGCCCCCGCACAGGGAGTACGATTGCCCTATTAATCTCATCCCAGGCGCCAAGCTCTGAGAGTCTGAGAAAAGGACACATAGGCTGAGCAGAGAGGGAGAGAGCCAGGTCTGATGCAGGGGTCTCCCTTTTGTTCCTTAGAACAAAAGGGAGACGAATGGAAGACGGCCTTCAATGCCCCTGAGGGCCATTTTAAGAATTTGGTTATGCCTTTTGGTTTGATGAATGCCCCAGCCGTTTTTCAGCATTTCGTGAACAGCATTTTTTATCATTTAATGGGAAAATTTGTATTAGTGTATTTGGATGACATTTTGATTTTTTCTCCTGATTTCAAAACTCATAAGGAACACTTACGTCAGGTCTTGCTCATCCTGCGGGAGAATAAATTATACGCGAAACTGGAAAAATGTGTGTTTGTGGTTCCAGAAATTCAATTTCTGGGGTTTCTTCTCTCCGCTTCTGGTTTTCGCATGGACCCCGAGAAGGTCCGCGCTGTGCTTGAGTGGGAGCTTCCTGAGAATCAGAAGGCGCTGATGCGTTTTTTGGGCTTTGCCAATTATTACAGGAAGTTTATTTTGAATTATTCCTCTATTGTTAAACCACTCACTGATATGACCAGAAAGGGGGTAGATTTTTCTTCCTGGTCGATAGAGGCGCGTAAGGCCTTTTCTAATATCAAGGAGATTTTTGCTTCCGCTCCCATCTTGGTACAACCTGATATTTCTCTACCCTTCATAGTTGAGGTTGATGCTTCTGAGGTGGGTGTGGGTGCGGTCTTGTCTCAGGGTTCCTCTCCTGCCAAGTGGCGACCGTGTGCCTTTTTCTCGAAGAAACTCTCCTCCGCAGAGAGAAATTACGATGTGGGAGATAGGGAATTGTTGGCCATCAAGTTGGCTTTTGAGGAATGGCGCCATTGGTTAGAGGGAGCCAGACACCCTATTACCGTGTTTACTGACCATAAAAATCTGGCCTACTTGGAGTCAGCCTAGCGTCTGAACCCGAGACAGGCCAGATGGTCTTTGTTCTTTTCAAGGTTTAATTTTGTTGTCACGTTCCGCCCTGGGGTTAAGAATGTGAAGGCAGATGCCCTGTCACATTGTTTTCCGGGAGGTGGGAATTTTGAAGACCCGGGTCCCATTTTGGCTGAAGGTGTGGTGGTCTCTGCTCTTTTTCCTGAATTGGAGGCAGAGGTGCAGGCAGCCCAGTCAGAGGCTCCTGATCTTTGTCCTCCTGGGAGGTTGTTTGTGCCTCTCGCTTTAAGACACAAGATTTTTAAGGAACACCACGATACGGTCCTTGCTGGGCACCCAGGGGCAAGAGCCACAGTGGATCTCATCGCTCGGAGATTCTGGTGGCCTGCGCTTCGTAAGTCGGTTGAGGGTTTTGTGGCAGCCTGCGAGACTTGCGCTTGTGCCAAAGTCCCTCATTCACGGCCATCAGGTCCTCTCCTTCCCTTACCCATTCCTTCCCGTCCTTGGACACATCTGTCCATGGACTTCATAACGGACCTGCCTCAATCCTCGGGGAAGACTGTGATTCTGGTGGCGTTTAAGCAAAATGGTGCATTTCATCCCTTTTCCTGGTTTGCCCAATGCTAAGATGCTGGCGCAGGCATTTATTGATCACATTGTCAAATTGCATGGTATTCCTTCAGACATAGTCTCTGATAGGAGCACGCAGTTTGTTTCCAGATTCTGGAAGGCTTTCTGTTCTCGCTTGGGGGTTCGGTTTTCATTCTCTTCTGCTTTCCACCCGCAGTCGAATGGCCAGACAAAGCGCGTCAATCAGAATCTGGAGACATATCTGCGCTGTTTTGTGGTGGAGAATCAGGAGGATTGGTGTTCTTTTTTGTCCCTTGCTGAGTTTGCTTTAAATAACCGTCGTCAGGAGTCCTCTGATAAGTCACCATTTTTTGGTGCATATGGGTTTCATCCGCAGTTTGGGACTTTCTCGGGAGAGGGGTCTTCTGGTTTACCTGATGAGGACAGATTCTCCTCGTCTTTGTCTTCTATTTGGCAAAAGATTCAGGATAATCTAAAGAGCATGACTGAGAGATATAAGCGTGTGGCAGATAAGAGACGTGTGCCTGGTCCGGACCTGAATGTTGGTGATCTGGTGTGGTTGTCTACCAAGAATATCAAATTGAAGGTTCCCTCCTGGAAGTTGGGTCCTAGGTTTATTGGGCCTTACAAAATCCTGTCTGTCATCAATCCTGTTGCCTACCGTCTTGATCTTCCTCAGACTTGGAAGATCCATAATGTTTTTCATAAGTCCTTATTGAAACCTTATGTTCAACCCATTGTACCCTCGCCTTTACCTCCTCCTCCGATTATGGTTGATGGGAATCTTGAATTTCAGGTCTCTAGGATTGTGGATTCTCGTCTTGTCCGCGGTTCTCTCCAGTACCTCGTTCATTGGGAGGGTTATGGTCCTGAGGAGAGGATGTGGGTCCCAGTGATAGACATTAAGCCCACTCGTCTCATGAGGGCTTTCTATAGGTCCCATTCTGAGAAGGTGGGCTCTGAGTGTCCGGAGTCCACTCGTAGAGGGAGGGGTACTGTCACAACCAGACAGCTGAGAAGCTCTGACAGAAGCCTTTCAGAACCTCCTCCTTGAGTTTTCTTTGTTTTGAATTTCAGTTCCTCATCTCGTTAGCCTCTCTCAGCTGTCATGTAGTTGGACTGATTGCATCCCTTTAAATTCCTCCCCATAATGCATTAGTGTGCGGCTTATACAACTTCCTGGAGTGTGTGTGCATGCTGATCCTATCTTCCAGCCTTCTACAAGATAAGTGCTGTACATTTATTTGTGATTTTCTGTTTGCTGGATCCCAGGTGACCCTGACTCCCTCCTTGTCTAGTGTAGGGAGCCGGTGGTCATGTCCCCTCACTATTGTAGGGTGTTCAGGTGGTTTATAGTTGAGGTACGTGGATATGCGATCATCCACCATTGGGATTTTCGCATAGGCTGAGCAGAGAGGGAGAGAGCCAGGTCTGATGCAGGGGTCTCCCTTTTGTTCCTTAGTTTTGGATCCAGTGAGTCATATATTCATTTTGCATGATCTTGTTTCCTGTACACCTTCCGTGACACAGGGGTGCACCACGAATGAGGCCAGGTGAGTCGATCGCCTCAGGAAGCACCAAGAAGAGGGGCAACAGAAGGGTCATAGGCAATAAGTGCTTTTATTATGGCAAAGGGGTTAGAAAATTGGCAGGGGGGGGGGCGCCGTTTCAGTTTTGGCCTCAGGCAGCAGAAAGGCTAGGTGCACCCCTGCTTACTGCCCCCAATGCGGCTGATGATCTAAATTCCCTATCAGTATATCTTTGGTGTGTGGGAGAAAACCCATGCAAATGCAGGGAGAACATACAAACTCTATGCAGTTGTTGCCCTTGGTCAGATTCAAACCTAGAACCCCAGCTGTGTAAGGCACCAGTGCCAACCACTCAGCCACCATACTACCAATGTACAGTCAGGTCCATAAATATTGGGACATGGACACAATTGTAAAATTGGATTTGAAATGAAACGAACAAGATGTGCTTTAACTGCAGACTGTCAGCTTTAATTTGAGGGTAATTACATCCAAATCAGGTGAACGGTGCAGGAATTATAACAGTTTGCATATGTGCCTCCCACTTGTTAAGGAACCAGAAGTAATGGGACAATTGGCTTCTCAGCTGTTCCATGGCCAGGTGTGTGTTATTCCCTCATTATCCCAATTACAGAGTTCATTTCACGTCTGCTATTTGCATTTGGAATCTGTTGCTGTCAACTCTCAAGATAAGATCCAAAGAGCTGTCACTATCAGTGAAGCAAGCCATCATTAGGCTGTAAAAACACAACAAACCCATCAGAGAGATAGCAAAAACATTAGGCCTGGCCAAAACAACTGTTTGGAACATTCTTTAAAAAAAAGGAACGCACCGGTGAGCTCAGCAACACCAAAAGACCCGGAAGACCTCGGAAAACAACTGTGGTGGATGACCGAAGAATAATTTTCCTGGCTAAAAAAACACCCTTCACAACAGTTGGCCAGATCAAGAACACTCTCCAGGAGTTAGGTGTATGTGTGTCAAAGTCAACAATCAGGAGAAGACTTAACCAGAGTGAATACAGAGGGTTGACCACAAGATGTAAACCTGTCAGATTAGAGTTTGCCAAACGACATCTAAATAAGCCTTCACAGTTCTGGAACAACATCCTATAGACAGATGAGACCAAGATCAACTTGTACCAGAGTGATGGGAAGAGGAAAGGAACTGCTCATGATCCTAAGCATACCATCTCATCATTAAAGCATGGTGGTGGTAGTGTCATGGCATGGGCATGTATGGCTGCCCATTGAACTGGTTCTCTTGTATTTATTGATGATGTGACTGCTGACAAAAGCAGCAGGATGAATTCTGAAGTGTTTCGGGCAATATTATCTGCTTATATTCAGCCAAATGCTTCAGAACTCATTGGACGGCGCTTCACAGTGCAGATGGACAATGACCCAAAGCATACTGCAAAAGCTACCAAAGAGTTTATTAAGGGAAAGAAGTGGAATGTTCTGCAATGGCCAAGTCAATCACCTGACCTGAATCCGATTGAGCATTTCACTTGCTGAAGGCAAAACTGAAGGGAAAATGCCCCAAGAACAAGCAGGAACTGAAGACAGTTGCAGTAGAGGCCTGGCAGAGCATCACCAGGGATGAAACGCAGTGTCTGGTGATGTCTATGCGTTCCAGACTTCAGGCTGTAATTGACTGAAAAGGATTTGCAACCAAGTATTAAAAAGTGAAAGTTTGATTTATGATTAGTATTCTGTCCCATTACTTTTGGTCCCTTAACAAGTGGGAGGCATATATGCAAACTGTTGTAATTCCTGCACCGTTCACCTGATTTTGATGTAAATACCCTCAAATTAAATCTGACAGTCTGCAGGTAAAGCACATCTTGTTCGTTTCATTTCAAATCCATTGTGGTGGTGTATAGAGCCAAAAATGTTAGAATTGTGTCCATGTCCCAATATTTATGGACCTGACTTGACTGTATATCATTTAATTTCTTGAAATCTTGCAGAGAACTTATGATTGAAATTTATCTGACATGTTTAAAGGGGTTGTCCTCAAGTGTTTGTCCAGGCTACAGACTTGATGACCTATTGTCAGGATAGGTCATTTATATTAGATCAGTGAGGGTCCAACACTCAGAACCCCCAGAATCAGCTGTTTCATGCAACCGTAGCCATGGAAACTATACTCTGTGTTCTGTGCATGTTTCAAGTTTTTGCTGCAAATAGTTTCAATCATAGAATGCATACTGGGGGTTGTCTCTCAGATAGACACCATTTTGTAAGTGACAAGTAAGTGTCCATTATATTCCATAACAAAGGCTCCATACACGATGTAGTGGCCATGCTGGGTTGCTGAAGCTCTCCTCAAATTCAAGTCAATGGGAGCTGTGCTGCAGTACGCTTGTGCTGTAAACTACACAGTGTATGGAGCCTCCTGCTTCCGCTCCATACATAGTACAGTTTTCAGCAATGCAATTGATTGTGGGGGTGCCAGGTGTCGGATCCCCACCGATCTGATATTGAAGGCCTCTTCCGAGGATAGGTCATCAATATCTGTAGCCAGGGCAAGTCCCTTTAACTTTTCTGTTGTCAGACAGACCTCATAACTGTGTTAACAGAGATTTAGTAGAAAAACAGCATAACAGTGTTTCACATAGGTAAACTTAATACTGTCAAAATAATAAACAAATTAAACTGCTTCTAAATATACATTTCTCCTTGTAGTGTTGTATATAGTAATTTTAATAATTTGTATCATTGCAGAATCTGGACAGAACAGAAGCTAATCTTGTCCGCACTGTTTGTTGGTCTGCTGGATTTTCTGATGATCCCTGGAACACAGTCTTGCAAAAATCCTTCAGAGAACACATATGAAGCTACTGCATGTGGGGAGCAGCTGAGGGGTGTAGATTAGTCCTATTTTTGTCCTTTTGCAAACAGGTCAAAGGAGGGAGTCTCCTTCTGCAGCCAGTTAACTTACAGCCAGGCAGGGAGGGCAAGGGTGGTTATGACTGATTTCCTGGGACACACAGATATTTATGTACACATTTGTCCGTTTTAATTGCAAATATGAAACAAAATAGGATCAAAGGAGAGGAAAAGTTAAGGGAGAAAGTGTTGGGAATGGGATATACAGTATATTGTAACTTTTATTTGTTTAACATTTTCTTTTACAGTTCTCTACAAGGACATTTGGTAAAAAAAGAAAAAAAAAGTAAAAATGGGATAGTACAATTTAAACAACCAGTTCCTTATATAATAAGCTAACACTACAATAAGCTAAATATGAGGAGTCCTACATTCTATCCCTTCCCCTAGATTACCTGTGTTTACACATTACGAAGCTCCCTGCAGATTATCCCACAAAGCTAAAACTGTTTTAGTCACATATCTGGAGGACTTGATTGCCTTTCTGTGGGTGGATAGCAGGTAATCAAATCAAGCACCTGCATCACAATTTCCTTCTCCACGATCTAGAAAGAGATAAAGTTGTATATTTGTATGAATTTAGAAGTATGGATAAATAAATTAAAGGTATCTGGACCATTTCACCTAATCCACCACTGAATGCAGGAGAAGATGCACCAGAAGAATAAACAGCAGGTGGTGCTACCAGAGAGGAGAGGAAGATGTAATGTACATAATACATATATTATTTTTTTTTGCATTTTATTGCAATAATATATCATTTGAAATGCCCTATTCATTGTATAATAATAGTGTTCATAGGATAACCCTTTGAAATTAAAATTATTGCAGTGGTCTGCATAAAGCACAAAAAAACTCTGAAGTCATAATAGTCTCTGCAACATGAAAGCAATTATACAAGACCTCATTATATCAAGACAAAAACTAAATGTAGTCGTGGATGTTGAGTATACCCTGTCTAGCTGTAGTTTATATTGATATACTTAAAGACTATTTGGGAAACAATATCTGCCTTCATTAGTTGTTGCTGTAATAATCTCAACTTCTCGAGGAGCATTACTTTTAATGGCACTTTAGAAATTAGCATAATTATTTTTTAGTTCCACTTCCAATTTGAGGATTTGGAAGACAGTCTAGGCTTAGTGCTTTGAAAACAGCCTTCCACACTTATTCCATTACTGTCTGCATATTCTAAAAAAGACCCAAGTCGTACACTGCTCCTTTCTCATAGGACAGAGTATGAAATATCCAGATGTCAACAACAGAACTGTTTGCTCCTCTATTACTTCCTTTTCAGTACCTTTGGCTTGTGAAACAAGTGAGAATAGGTGAGTTTTTAAGACATATATATAGGTGAAACTTGAAAAATTTGAATATCGCGCAAAGTTCATTTATTTCAGTAATGCAACTTAAAATGTGAAACTAACATATGAGATAGACTCATTACATGAAAGCGAGATATTTCAAGCCTTTATTTGTTATAATTTGGATGATTACAGTTTACAGTTTATGAAACCCCAAAGTCACAATTTTGAGGTACCCTTTGCTCAAGGGGTATGGATTAATTAGCTGACTAGAGTGTTACACTTTGAGCCTAGAATATTGAACCTTTTCACAAAATTCTTATTTTAAGCTGCATTAATGCAATTCCTTTTAATTTGTATTACTGAAATAAATGGACTTTTGCACGATATTCTAATTTTTCGAGTTTCACCTGTATTGTACTTTATTTTAAATATGCATAAGCTGAAGCATGCCAAGTTCTCCTTGAGTAAAGGAGAGCGGACTGCGTATGTGCGGCGACCCTACATTCATTTCTATGGGACTACCGAAAATAGCGGACTTGGCTGTTTCCGTCAACCCCATAGAAGTGAAGAGAGCAATGGCTGTACCTACACGGTGCACTTCCCATTTATTTCTATGGGACTTCCAAAAACAGCCGAGCGTGTTGCTTTGCTATTTTCCGCACTCCCAAAGGAATGAATGATCACAGAGCCTACGTGGAGTCTTAGACACACCTCCCCTTCCCTCTGAAGCTCCTCTGATTTGCTACTGCATATAAACACAAGTCTATCACAAGCTTATTAAGAAGTCAGTGCATGAAGAACTGACTACCATTTCACCAAGGGCAGACTATTTATAAAAAAGACCACAAGACTATTAGTGAGAAGATGATTGTCAAGTAATATAGAAATATACTGAGGCAAATACTTCTTAGAAAGAAGGTGGGAGGCTGTTTGGTATGCTGAAATCAATGATTAGGACATATGGTATATTCTCCATGGGAAATAGTCAGGGCATAACCTGTTGGTGTTCATTAAAAGGGTTTTCCGAGATTTTTATATTGCTGACCTATCCTCTGGACAGGTCATCGGTGTTAGCTCTGCGGTCCATGCAATGCCAAGTTTGAAAAATGTATCTTCCAACAAACCTTGCTTTGATTTTTGGGGTACATAATATCTGATACTGGCCTACAGATGGATCCTGAAAAGCTGTCTGCAATTTTGAAGTGGCCTCGTCCTTCTGGGTTAAAGGCTATTCAATGTTTCCTGGGGTTCCCCAACTACTACAACCAGTTTGTGCCACACTTCTCTTCTTTGACAGCCCCCATCTCAGCCTTGAAGCGTAAAGGGGCGAATCCCAAAAATTAGTCTGCTGAGGCTGAATCAGCCTTTCAAGCCTTGAAACAGGCCTTCTCTGCGGCTCCAGTACTCCATCGTCCTGATGCCATTAAGCAATCAATTTTTCATGGAGGTGGATGCATCGCCTATTGGAGCTGGGGCGGTGCTTTCACAAAGATCTCCCTCAAGTAAGATAACATGTAGCTTCTTCTCCAGGGCCTTCTCCGCTCCTGAGCGCAACTACTTAATTGACAGAGAGTTGTTGGCCATCAAGATGGCATTGGAGGAATGGCGATACCTTCTGGAAGGAGCCAATAATCCTGTGTAGTGATCTATACCGACCACAAGAATGTCACCTACCTACAGTCTGCACAGAGACTTAATCCTCGACAAGCTCGATGGTCCCTGTTCTTTGCTTGTTTTGATTTGGTTCTTTACTTTCATGCTGCAGATAAGAACGTCAAAGCAGATGCTCTTTCTAGATCCTTTGATTCCACTGACCAGGAGGAGAAGCCTCAATTCATCATTGATCCTGCTAAAATCTCGACCTGTCCTGTCAAGTTATCTGAAATCCTTCCTGAAAAGACCTTTGTTGCAGAGTCTCTCAGAAAGCAAATCTTACTATGGGGCCATTCATCTAAAGTGGCATCATGCTGGTCAGTGAAAAACCTTCAGGTTCAGGTGGACATCCATGCAACAAGACATCCAAGAACTTGTAGCTGTTTGTCCATCCTATGCACAAAATAAGACTCCCAAACAACGTCCAGCCAGCCTTCTGCTTCCTCTTCTTGTTCCTGAGGTTCCCTGGCAACAAATAGCTATGGACTTTATCCCGGATCTACCTATTTCCTGCAGTTGTTCTGTAATTTGGATAGTGGTTGACCGCTTCTCTAAAATGGCACATTTAGTTCCTCTGCCTGGACCTATTTCTGCTCCCCAACTGGCAAAGAAATTTTTTGAGCACATTTTTCACCTCCATGGCTTCCCACTCCGTATTGTTTCCGATAGAGGAGTACAGTTCACGTCTAAATTCTGGAGAGCTCTCTGTAAGCTATTAAATGTATCTCTGGACTTCTCGTTAGCGTATCATCCTCAGTCCAATGGTCAGGTGGAGCGTGTCAAAAATTCTTACTAACTTTTTGCATCACTTCACTATCACGACAACTGGGTCAAACTATTGCCTTGGGCTGAGTTTTCCTACAACAATCATGTCAGCGAATCTTCTAAGAAATCGCAATTTCTTGTTGTTTATGGCCAACAACCAAATATCCCACTCCCGGTGTCTTCTTCTTCCGGTATCCCTGCAGCAGATGCCACCTCAAGAGTGTTCAATACAATCTGGGAAGAGACCAGGGGAGCTCTGAAAGAGGCTTCTGTGTGCATGAAGGAGGCCGCTGATAAAAGTAGAGATTCTCCTAAGTTCTGTCCTGGTGATAAAGTGTGGCTTGCTTCCAAATACATCCAGCTAAAAATACCGTCTTACAAATTGGGACCACGCTTCATCGGTCTATTTGAAATTCTAGAGCAAATCAATGATATTTCCTACAAACTTAAGCTGCCGGCCTGTCTCCGGGTACCGAATTCCTTCAACGTCTCCCTGTTGAAACCTGTCACCCTGAATTGTTTTTTCAAGAAACCTGTCTCAGCTCCTGTTGCTGTCAGTGATGAGAACGTCTATGAGGTAGAAGCTATTCTGGGGATGAAGAACAGTAGATGGAAAACCCTGTTTCTGGTGGATTGGAAGGGGTTTGGCCCTGAGGAAAGAACCTAGAGAGAACATCAATGCACCTCTTCTTCTGAAAAAATTCTTATCCAGGACCAGGCTTGAGGAGAGGGGGCGTAAGGGGGGTACTGTTAGCTCTGCAGTCCGTGCCAGCGCTGCTGCCCCTAACCGCAGGCAAGGGCACCGGGCTCCCTCTTTCCCTGCCGCCATGCACCATGCTGACAAGCGCGGGCAGCAGATAGCTTAACCATGGTATTTGTGTTCCATGCCAGAGTTTTCTTTCTGCTGGAGACTTGTACTGGTGTTTGAGCTTGCATAGGTGTGTCTCTCTTCACCTATAAAGCCCTCTGTTTCCTACATGCCCTCTGTTTCACCAGCCTATGGCTGGATTGCAGGAAGTATTTAAAGGCGCTTCCTACCACAGGAAGATGCCTGAGCAACTCATGGTCTCTAGCTTCATGTACAAAGGTGTTTCTCTTGTCTGCTTCACTGTGTACTGGACTCTGCTTATTGAACTCCTGGACTTTGCCTGTTTGCTGCCTGCCTCTGACCTCGGATCTCATTTATTGACTTTGCCTTTTTGCTACCTGCCTCTGACCTCGGACTTCGCTTACTGACCTTACTTGATCGCTGCATGTCCAGACCCGGATCTTCCTGGCCATGCACGTCCCCTCAGTGCTTGCACCGGGTACTCTGACCCTCTGGTCAGCTGCCACTGACTCAGGGACTGCTCTGGAGTGGCACCTGGCAACTACCCAAACGGCTCAAGCCTATCCTCACCATCTTAGGCTCTAGTGAAGACCAGGTAGTTGCTTAGTTACGCCCCTCCAGAGTACAGTCAGTGACGCAGCGGGTCCACACCCACTTGCATAACAATCAATATCTGATCAGTGGGGGTCCGACATCCGGGACCCCACCGATCAGCTTTTTAAGAAGGCACCAACGTTCCAGGTGTAGGTAATGGTATAGATAATAGCTCTCTACCTATTGGCAAACTGCAACTCCTAGCATCCTCCTCCATGGTGTGTCTCTGTGGGTGACTGTGAATTGGGTCACTGAATTCCTGCTCCTGACTGATTACCTACCATCTATGAAGAAGGTGGTCATTTAATGTTTCATATACACCCAGATAAGGCTTTATGAAGGTGCATATCACATGGTTACATGCAGGGCCGGTTCTAGGTGAAATGGGGCCCTGGGGCGAAAAACAATAAGGGGGCCCCCCCATGACACTTGATGACTTTTACAGAAGAAACTGTATATTTTGGGGCACAGTGTAGAGGTATACTGTACATTGTGTGGCACAGTGTAGCGGTATACTGTATATTTAGGAGCCAAATTAAATTTTTAGTCGCCAAATCGAAACCGAATGAAAATTTTGGTATCGTGACAACGCTACGCCGATCAGATCGGCGTAGGGTTGTTTCAATACCAAAATTTTGATTTGCTTTCGTCACCATAAAAAAGTATTGCGATACTCAATACCACGCAAAAAAGCCACGTGCATTTCGCATTTTATGAAACGTTCGGCCCATAATTGAACAGTCCTATCCTATTTTTTGGGGTGACAAGGTGACTAAAAAATGGCGAATGCTCACCGCATAGGAGATATTTTTTAATAATTTAATAGTTTGGACTTTTCGGACGCAGCGCTATGTAATATGTTTATTTATTGTATATATTTTTTATATGTAAAATTGGGAAAGGGGGGATTTAAACTTAATATTTTAGGGCCCTTTCACACTTGCGTTGGCCGGTTCCGGCATAGAGTTCCGTCGTCGGGGCTCTATGCCGGAACAATCCTGATCAGGATTATCCTAATGCATTCTGAATGGAGAGAAATCCGTTCAGGATGCATCAGGATGTCTTCCGTTCCGGAACGGAACATTTTTTGGCCGGAGAAAATACCGCAGCATGCAGTACTTTTTGCTCCGGCCAAAAATCCTGAACACTTGCCGCAAGGCCGGATCCGGAATGAATGCCCATTGAAAGGCATTGATCCGGATCCGGCCTTAAGCTAAACGTCGTTTCGGCGCATTGCCGGATACGACGTTTAGCTTTTTCTGAATGGTTACCATGGCTGCCGGGACGCTAAAGTCCTGGCAGCCATGGTAAAGTGTAGCGGGGAGCGGGGGAGCAGCATACTTACAGTCCGTGCGGCTCCCGGGGCGCTCCAGAGTGACGTCAGGGCGCCCTAGGCGCATGGATGACGTGATCGCATGTACACGTCATCCATGCGCCTGGGGCGCTCTGATGTCATTCTGGAGCGCCCCGGGAGATGCACGGACTGTAAGTATGCCGCTCCCCCGCTCCCCACTACTACTATGGCAACCAGGACTTTAATAGCTGTCCTGGCTGCCATAGTAACACTGAAAGCATTTTGAAGACGGATCCGTCTTCAAATGCTTTCCGTACACTTGCGTTTTTCCGGATCCGGCGTGTACCTCCGGCAAGTGGAGGACACGCCGGATCCGGACAACGCAAGTGTGAAAGGGCCCTTAGAGTACTTTCACACTAGCGTTTTTCTTTTTCGGCATAGAGTTCCGTCACAGGGGCTCTATACCGGAAAAGAACTGATCAGTCATATCCCCATGCATTCAGGATGCATCAGTTCAGTCATTTTGACTGATCAGGCAAAGGATAAAACCTCAGCATGCTATGGTTTTATCTCCAGCGAAAAAACTGAAGACTTACCTGAAGGACGGATCCGGCATTTTTCCCCATAGGAACGTATTAGTGCCAGATCCGGCATTCAAAATACCGGAATGCAGGATCCGTCCTTCCGGTCTGCGCATGCCGGTAAAAATGTGTAAAAAGATACAAGACGGATCCGTCTGTCCGCATGACAAGCGGAGAGATGGATTCATTCTTGCAATGCATTTGTGAGATGGATCCGCATCCGGATGCATCTCATAAATGCTTTCAGTCACATCCAGATCGGTGGCTCCAGCGGGCAGTTACGACGACGGAACTGCCCGCCAGATCACACTGCCGCAAGTGTGAAAGTAGCCTTAGTGTTTGTGTCTTATTTTTACTTACTATTAGCCCCCTTAGGGGCTGGAACCCTTGTCCTATTCACCCTTAGGCCCCTTTCACATGGGTGAGATTTCTGCGTGGGTGCAATGCGTGAGGTGAACACATTGCACCCGCACTGAATCCGGACCCATTCACTTCTATGGGGCTGTGCAGATGAGCGGTGATTTTCACGCGTTGCGTGAAAATCGCAACATGCTCTATGTTGTGCGTTTTCATGCAACGCAGGCCCCATAGAAGTTAATGGGGCTGCGTGAAAATCGCATTGTATCCGCAAGCAAGTGCGGATGCGGTGCGATTTTCACGCATGGTTGCTAGGTGACAGTCTATTCACTGTGTTATTTTCCCTTATAACATGGTCATAAGGGAAAATAATAGCATTCTTTAATACAGAATGCTAAGTAGAAGGTCAATATAATAAACATTATATGCACCCCAGTATAATAAACATTGAGAGCGCCCCCCCAGTATAATAAACATTGAGTGCGCCCCCCCAGTATAATAAACATTGAGAGCGCCCCCCCAGTATAATAAACATTGAGAGCGCCCCCCCAGTATAATAAACATTGAATGCGCCCCCCAGTATAATAAACATTGAGAGCGCCCCCCAGTATAATAAACATTGATAGCGCCCCCCCGTATAATAAACATTGAGAGCGCCCCCCCAGTATAATAAACATTGAGAGCGCCCCCCCAGTATAATAAACATTGAGAGCGCCCCCCCAGTATAATAAACATTGAATGCGCCCCCCCAGTATAATAAACATTGAGAGCGCCCCCCAGTATAATAAACATTGAGAGCGCCCCCCTTCCCCCAGTATATCAAACATTGAGAGCGCCCCCCAGTATATCAAACATTGAGAGCGCCCCCCCAGTATATCAAACATTGAGTGCGCCCCCCCAGTATATCAAACATTGAGTGCACCCCCCCAGTATAATAAACATTGGTGGTGCAGTGGGCAGTGCCAATGAGGGTTAAAAAAATAAATAAAAATTAACTCACCTCCTCCAATTGATCGCGTAGATGCCGGTCTCCTGTTCTTTCTTTAGGACCTGTCAAAGGACCTGTGGTGACATCACTGTGGTCGTCACATGGTACATCATATGATCCATCACCATGGTAATGGACCATGTGATTAGCTCAGTGACGTCACCACAGGTCCTGAAGCAAGAACAGGAGACCGGCAGCTGCGCGATCAATTAGAGGAGATGAGTTAATTTTTTATTTATTTTTTTAACCCTCATTGGCACTGCCCACTGCACCACCAATGTTTATTATACTGGGGGGGGGGGGGGGAGAATGTTTATTATACTAGGGGGGGGGTGCGCACTCAATGTTAATACAAATACAGGAGGCGGGTGCTGGAATCAAATAGCCGGCACCCGACCTCTATGAATGATAGGGGGCTGTGATCACCGGCAGTTAACCCCTCAGGTGCCGCTCCCTGTCATAGAGGTCGGGTGCCGGCTATTTGATTCCGGCACCCGCCTCCTGTATTTGTATTACAGGTCAGTTTTCTTCATTGGTGGCACAGTGGCCACAGCCCCTCCCCTCCTCCTCCCATCCCTCTTCTTATTGGCGGAGGCGGCGGCAGCAGCAGCACAGGGGGGAGGGAGAGAGCCCCCCTTGACTCTATGGAAGCACCAGCCCTGCCTAAAGTTAGTTGCGGGCCGGCGCGGGGGGCCCCTAAGGACTCGGGGGCCCGGGGGCAATTGCCCCCCTTGCCTCTATGGAAGCGCCGGCCCTGGTTACATGTCATGCTAGCTAACAACCTAATTCTGGTTACATCTATATGTTCAGATGAATTCATCACACATACTATAAAAATACAATGTTTGAGGGCTCAAGCACACAGAGCTGTCAGTGAGTATATCAGTACTTTTGAGGTCCAACTCCTATATATTCAGACGCACCCATCCAGCCTAGTAGAAGATTAGGGTGCCCAAAATATTTACCCAATGAATAATACTCATACAGTTAGAAACAGAAGTATTTGAACACCCTGCAATTTTGCAAGTTCTCCCACTTAGAAGTCATGGAGGGGTCTGAAATTCACATTGTAGGTGCATTCCTAATCTTGTCCAGCTCACCTGCTGTCTCTATCCCTTGTATCAACTTCCTGGATGCACGGAAACCTTAATAAGACCGTGAAATAATAGAAATGAAGCGATGGATCCAGCATCGAGGTTAGAAAATATTGTGGGTTCCTTTATTCAGTATAGTACAAATCCATACAGTGACAGCATCACCTCAGTGTTCTAAATGAACGTCTTTGGGTTCCGAACAAACATGTTCTTAGTCGTGACCGATCAGATATCCAACTGGCCATGTTTATATAGGCTAGCTGCTACCTCTCCTCCCACCTCCAGATGAGAGCTAGGAGGAGCTGATTGCAGCATGCCCGAAACACAGCCAATAGGAACAACTGAAATTAACATTAGTGCAAGTTTAACATCTTTAAAACCAAGTGAGTGCACATGAGATATATACTATTCAGACTCCTATATCAGGAATAGCAAAATGTGCCAGTCTCCGAAAAATTAAGTGATGGATGGGACATTAATGAAAAGCACAAAAAATATGCGAATTCCTGAAAAAACTGCATGGTCTGAATAGTGATTCACAATGTTAAAAACAGAAAAATTCAAATTAAGCATGGCGAAAGTATCCTCATAACTGCTGATCTGGGTAAAACAACACAATGGGAATTAAATATATGATATAGAGAAGCACACTAGGAATGCACCCAATCTTAATAGAGATACACGAGTTCCTTTCTTAAGTTCAAACCATTCGGATGTCTTGTTTTTAATCGTAAAATCCAAAAGGCTTCCCTTTGTATTAATCGCCTTTGGAAATCGCCCTCTCGAATAGAGGGAAAAACTCGCTCGATTCCAAAGGCAGAAAAAGTTTGTAAGCTCCTACTATGCATCGAAACAAAGTGTCTGGCAGCATTCAAAATATTAACATAGGAAGAATTTATGACATAATTCAAATGTTCGAGGATTCTATTCTTCAACCTTCTTGTGGTGCTTCCGACATAAAGGAGGTCACACTGAGTACATCTGATAACATAAATTACCCCAGTGGTATTACAATTTATATAGGATTTAATGGAAAAGGTTGAAATATATTCTGAGTCCTCGAAGATTTTGGTGGGCACAACATAACTGCAAGTTTTGCAGGGATGACTGCCACACCATGTAAACCCGGTGTATTTTAGCCATGTATTGGTCTGGGTTCTTTTCGAAGCTGTTTTGAATAATGAAGGAGACAGGGATGAAGCCAGCGTGGGAGACCCTCTGGCTGCCACCCTGTAGCCATCCTGCAGGAAACCATGTAAAATGTCATCGTCATATAGAATCAATATGCATTCCGATACTACCCGTTTGACCTGCTGAAATTGATTACTGTAGGTAAGAACCAGAGTAGGTGGATTGGTGCGATCTTTTGCTCCTACTTTGTTTCCTTTCTTCCCTGCTCTAACATTTCCCCCAAAAAGTAATGTCTTACGACTTTTTGTCTGTGCTATTTTTTGACTGGTTTTCGATAAGTAGTTGTATGTATATTTCGAATGCTGCAAGACACTTTGTTTCGATGCATAGTAGGAGCTTACGAACTTTTTCTGCCTTTGGAATCGAGCAAGTTTTTCCCTCTATTCGAGGGGGCGATTTTCAAAGGCGAATAATACAAAGGGAAGCCTTTTGGATTTTACGATTAAAAACAAGACATCCGAATGGTTTGAACTTAAGAAAGGAACTCGTGTATCTCTATTAAGATTGGGTGCATTCCTAGTGTGCTTCTCTATATCATATATTTAATTCCCATTGTGTTGTTTTACCCAGATCAGCAGTTATGAGGATACTTTCGCCATGCTTAATTTGAATTTTTCTGTTTTTAACATTGTGAATCACTATTCAGACCATGCAGTTTTTTCAGGAATTCGCATATTTTTTGTGCTTTTCATTAATGTCCCATCCATCACTTAATTTATATAGGAGTCTGAATAGTATATATCTCATGTGCACTCACTTGGTTTTAAAGATGTTAAACTTGCACTAATGTTAATTTCAGTTGTTCCTATTGGCTGTGTTTCGGGCGTGCTGCAATCAGCTCCTCCTAGCTCTCACCTGAAGGTGGGAGGAGAGGTAGCAGCTAGCCTATATAAACATGGCCAGTTGGATATCTGATCGGTCACGACTAAGAACATGTTTGTTCGAAACGCGAAGATGTTCATTTGGAACACTGAGGTGATGCTGTCACTGTATGGATTTGTACTATACTGAATAAAGGAACCCACGATATTTTCTAACTTCGATGCTGGCTCCATCGCTTCATTTCTAGGTGCATTCCTACTCTGAGAGACAGAATAAAAATAAAAAATTCAGGAAATCACATTGTATGATTTTTAAAGAATTTATTTGTCTTGCACTGCTGAACATTAGTATTTGAACACCTGAGAAACAGCAAGAATTCTGGCTCTCAAAGACCTGTTACTGTGCCTTCCTAAGTGGGAGAACTTGCAAAATCACAGGGTGTTCAAATACTTCTGTTCCTCACTGTATACCAAAATGATACACATATCCCAATTTCATGAACTGTGTCTGATATTGCAACTTAGGACCAATCAAGTGAATGCAATATAGTGCAAGACCGTTGGACGTGAGTGAAATGATTCCTAGAAAAAGCATTTTATGCAATCTTTTAATATATCCACTGCTGACTATTAAGGTTGAGTTCACACTTCAGTTATTTGATCAATTATTTCTATTAGTTATTGTGAGCCGTAACCAAGATTTCAGCCTCCTCAGAGATCAGGTATAATGGAAAGATCTGTGCCTCTTCTGTGTTTTGACCCCTTACCTGGTTTTGGCTCACAATAACCGATGGAAATAACTGGCCAAATGACTAAAGTGTGAACTCAGCCTAACACATTTATACGCTTATTTAACACCATTTTTTGTGGGGCCATCAAACAGAGGAACAGGTGTCATTTGGCTGTTTAGTTGCCTTATGCTATCCTTGGGCTGCAGACTAGATGGTAACCCCACTTAAAAATCTGGAAGGAGCAGAGAGTACTGATGCAAAAATAATGTGATATACTGTATGTCTATATAAGCATCTACATGAAATGTTTCAGATCACATATAGATATTGGAAATCTAAGATATATGGACAGAGAGAACGATAAACAGATGATAGATAGATAGATAGATAGATAGATAGATAGATAGATAGATAGATAGATAGAAAAAATTGATAGATGATAGATGGACAGACGGACAGGTCGATGGATTGATAGATAGACAGACAGATGGAAAGATAGAGTGATTTCTAAAATTATCATTCATAAAGAAACTATTTTCTTCATCAAACTGAAATAGTATGGCAAGTATGAAAAGCTAGTCACAAACTGACTGTTGAGTTTTGCTCCACTCTGTGTTTATGGTTAGCCAAACTTCCCCAGAAGACTTTTCTTGGAACTGAAATGACTATGTAAAGAGAGCAATGAGTAATTCCTGCTCTTTGGTATTAGATAACTGTATTAAAATACCCACCTAGAATGGATACACTGTTTTAAAGTAGGTTCAGTTTAGCCGCCTGTTTAAATGTCTGTAGAGTCTGTCAGGCTTTCCTAGGAGTTCGAAAGAAATGTGTCTCGGAATGTTAGGGTGGGGTATATATTGGCTAGAAGCCACTGACGTAGTCCTGTTTGATGATTTTTACTATTTACGCTCCACTGTGTAGATTGCAAATTAGGTGCTCCAGTTGCTCAGTAGATTTTAGTATAAATTCTATTTCCAAAGTAAAAATTTTTTTTTTTACAATATGCTAATTTATAAATGTCCTTTCTTGGTAGTACTGATAGAATAAAACTGTAGGTGAATTTCCTTGGTCATCCTTTGTTGACCCCCACACTTGTTTTTCTGTATTACCATTTTGGACTTTCCTTTTTTCTCTATTATTTATTATAAGCAATCCAATAAGACTCTTCTCACAATAATGGTTGTATACAAACATTTGTGCAGTTCCTTTTGTTGTATCCTTCTGGACTATCACACAACAAACATCAGAGGTAATACCCATTCTTGATAGTGCTGATATATTACACTTACTCTGTATACTATACTGTAGGTAAATTTTCATGGTTATTCTCTGTTTTCAGGAGGGAATATTGCTAAAAATGCCAACCGATTATAGAAGAAAAGTAGGGCAATCGCCATGACAAGAGCAGCCCTACATGGGAACCTGTCCCTAGGATGTCCCTCTTCTGGTCCCTGCAGTAATACCCCCTTTTATCTGTCTCCTACTTATTTTGATTTGAATTCTTGATAATGATATTTTTATTAAGCACATTGTAATTTTACAACATACAGCATTATCCATATTCAATAATGCTTTTTAACAGGGATTGAATATGAAAGTATAGAAACAGTACAGCAGAAGAGGGTACTGTTCTTCTTATGTAATTTTATTTAATATTAAAATGCCATGTAATGTCCCAGCTTATCTCTGTTTAAATCATTTGGGGTTAACAATTCTGAACCCCTAGTTCAAATCATTTTGTGCTAGCTAGAAAAGTGAGAGATGCTACACATGCTCCACTCCTCACAGGACTAGGCGAAAGTTCCATGGAATCACTATTTGTAAGGATTATTTAGAGAGAGAAAACCATCTCTACTTCACCATGAAAGGGAGAAAGGAAAGAACCCAAGAATGTCCAGAATCTGCATGGACGAGCACTGGAGTCAGTCAGTAAGGTGTTTACTGTTTAATGATGATATAAACTTTACTGCAGTGAGAGGGACATTTAGACACCTATTTAGTACTATAATCCCCATCCTGGCCTATATCCATACATTACTATCTGGGAAGGTTTGCACTGTGAATTATTTGGAACTGTGTTTTGATACAACTCCCATTCTGCAATTAAGTAAAAAGAGACATTTATTTTCTAAACTGGCCTGGTTACTGACTCCAGCACTATACAGTCCCTGACAAAAGTCTTGTCGCTTCTCTATTTTGTAGAAACTCCTGCTATTAACCTGACTTTTAATTAATCAATTGGTGTTAGAAATAGCTCAAATGAAAAGCTAAAACCCTCCCAAATGATGTTTAATGCACTGAAATAAATTAGTTTCACTGAAAAAAGATTTATCATTTAATCAAGACAGAAAGGTCAAACTTTGACAAGACAAAAGTTTTGTCGCCTATACAGAAATTGAACAACTTTACTGCAAATCCCAAAATATGTCAGCAAATTAAGTAGTGGTGCTGTGAGATCCAAATTTAATATCTTGTATGACTTCCATGAGCTTGAAGGACAGCATCCATGTGGTTTGGCAAGGATTCATACAATTTATTGATGAAGTCATCAGGAATAGCAAAGAAAACAGTCTTGCATACCTCCCAGAGGTCATCAATATTCTTTGGTTTAATCTTCCATGCTTCCTCTTTCATCCTACACCACATATGCTCAATGATGTTCATGTCTGGTGACTGGGCTGGCCAAACCTGGAGCATCTTGATCTTCTTCGCCTTAAGAAACTTTGATGTGGAGATGGAAGTATACGATGGAGCACCATCCTGCTGCAGAATTTTTTTTTTTTTATGGTTGGGAATATAAGAGGTAGCTTAGATTTCTTGTTATTTTAAACTATTGATGTTGCCTTCCACCCTGCAGATCCCTCGCACACCCCCATACTGGATGTAACCCCAGACCATGATTTTGCCTCCACCAAACTTCACTGTTTTCTGGGTAAATCTTGGCTCCATGTGGGTTCCACTAGGTCTCCTGCAATATTTGCAGCGACTGTGATGTAATTCAACCGAAGATTTATCTGAAAAATCCACCTTCTGCCACTTTTCCAGCGTCCATCCTTTTAGCAGGCTGTGGCCCTTGGCAAATGCCACACATTTTTTAAATTGTCTTTTGTTTAGTGCAGGCTTATGGGCACTAATTCGACCATGGAGGCCATTTTGAGACAGAATCCGACAAACTGTTCTGGTTGACACAGGGACTTCAGGTGACCAGGTCTCGTGGAGCTCTGCTGCAATGGAAAATGGGCTGGCCTTGGATTTTCGAGCCAACAAACGGTCCTCTCGAGCAGTTGTCTTGCGGGGTCGGCCTGACCTGGCCTTGTCCAAAACGTCTCCAGTCTCTTCAAATCTTTTTTTTATCCTCTGAACTTGATGCTGAGACACATTGAAGGTGTCTGCCACATCAGCATTGGATCTGGTCTTCAGCCTCTTGATAATCAATACTTTAGTCTGCGGGTGAATCTTAGGCATGTTTGCAGAGGTCTAGTTGCAGTTGATGTGAAGGTCTAGTGTACTGGGGTTCTTTTTATACACACCTTCACAGGTGAATCTCATATGACAAGGCAATAACACTTATGTCTTGGCAAAAATTGACTCAATGGGCTTTACCAAGCTGTGAATATTAGAATACTTTTTGTCAGTTTCGTTTTGCACTGAAACATTATTACAAAAGCTGTTGGGATTAAAATGACCCGTTTCTTGTAACAAAATCTTGATTAGAAATATATTTTAGCAGCACTTCAGGTCAATTTGTACACAAGCGACAAGACTTTTGTCAGGGACTGTATATGCCTGCCATACCACATACATCTTCTGCCTTGCACAGCTTCAAACACTAAGGGTGTCCTATCTACCATAATACAGGAGCCCCAATATCAGGGTGTGCACTAAGGGAAGAGAGGGTTAGACCTCTTATCTCTGCCCTGGCCCAAGAGAGCATCGGTATAAGGATTGCTACTGTGAATAATTATTGCAGCCAGAACCACTACCACTTTCATCCTCCAGTGGCTTGTGGCATACACGTATATAAGGGACCCTTCCATTAAAAAATGTTGATCACATATTAAGTATGTAATTTCTTTAAAAAAATGGATGGATGATTTTCTAGACATAATATTTTGAAGTCACTCCAGGTATTCTACATCTCTAATCTAGGCCTACAAAGAGCACAAATAGAGATGTTATACTGTTATCTCAACTCTTTATCTCCTACCATTATAATGTGGATTACCTTGGAGATAACATCTTCCCTTCACAGCAGCAGTAAACTGATAATAGGCTCTCTATTGATATCTGCATTTTATCTCTCTATACTGAAAGCTACAGAAGGACAATATTTTTATATTTAATTATCAATGGATGTAAAAAATGCTCTTTATAAATATTGAGTTTTAAAATATACCCCCATTCTAATGCAAGTGTGCAGTAAACATTGATAGCACAAAATAGTGAATATTGTGGAAATGGTGTTGAGCTATTGCCTACAGTAAAAGTAGAATGGAAACACAAGGTCTAGTATATGATATGTCTCTTGTTCAGCCGCTTATGTGCTAGCTTGACCGCAGAGATAAAATCACAATGGTTGTAATCTGTAATAAATGTATCAAAACTTCCCAAATATGGTGTCAATACAGTTAGTCTAGCCCAACTTCTTTCTAATATATGTTTGGTAAGAAAGAAATAGGTGGGAGACAAATGGCAAGGAATATGACTGCAGGATCTGACAAACACAGGGATTGTTTCTTTGGACAGAATTTTGAATTAACTTTTTTGTGTAAGTACCCAATTAAAGATAATGTAAATAGGAATTAGTGCAAAATAATCAGATAATATACAAAGATAAAGCATACTTTCCAGAGTGGAGTTGCCATTTCAGATTTTTACATTAGTGAAAAAAAAAAACTAAAGTGCCATAATTTATATTCATCGGAGAGAAGAAGTTACCATATCACAATCAAGGCAGATTGACATCATTGATGCGCACACACGTTCGTAATAAGTATACAATGTTCCTAGATGTTTACCTGTCTGAAAGTGAAGCGTTCATGTCTTCTTTCTATCATGTTTTCAGCACTCCTGGAATCAGGAATGTAGAGGTTTAACAACAAAAGGCTTTAAGACTTTGAAGAATGTGTACGCCTATGATATGAGCAGCCTAAAATAAAATCATGTATTATTGTGAAAAAAGAATAATGATAAGCTTACGCAAACATAAGCACAACAGCATTTCTCACCAGCTACACCAGAATCTGAATAAATAGAATTTGCCTGAAGAGTGACATGGTTCAGACCAAGTTGGAGCTCCATGACAAAGTACAAATGGTACGTCCAGCACTGTGATATCTCCATAAATCAAAAATTTTATTATAGCGGGAAACAAAATGCAAGTAATGCTTATGCGTTTCGGGCAACAATAGCCTTTTCTCAAAATACAGGTATACAGTGAGGAACAGAAGTATTTGAACACCCTGCGATTTTGCAAGTTCTCTCACTTAGAAATCATGGAGGGGTCTGAAATTCACATTGTAGGTGCATTCCCACTCTGAGAGACAGAATAAAAAAATAAAAAATTCAGGAGATCACATTGTATGATTTTTAAAGAATGTATTTGTCTTGCACTGCTGAACATAAGTAGTGGGAATGCACCTACAATGTGAATTTCAGACCCCTCCATGATTTCTAAGTGGGAGAACTTGCAAAATCACAGGATGTTCAAATACATCTGTTCCTCACTGTATATTAATATCATAAAGTAATAGATTAAATCAACAGGCACTCTATCATTATGGCTGTTGTAAAAATAAAAAAATAAAAAAACGGTATTGAAAATTATATAGGGTAAGAATTAATTACATATAACCCCCACAATGTTTAGTCGACATCGACTGATTATTAGAATTGGATGAGATAAAATAGAGTAGAATAAAATGACAATGAATGGTGATTAAATGTTGTTGCTATACCAGTTCATAGAATACATCAAATTTTACATAAATTGTCAAAATATGTCAATAAATAAGTATGTGATGGCTCTCCTGTCGTGGCAAATAAAATAAGGTGCTCTTGTTGAAGAGATTTTCCTGAAAAGATCTCACCGAGTATGCATAACAATAGTTATATTAACAGGCACTCTATCATTCGGAACTGCGTTGAGGGTCTGTGTATATGATGTTGCATAAATAGTGTATATGATGTAGTAAATCAATAAAAATTAGGTAATTATATATGAACACCTTCATACATCATAAGTAAATTGCACCTTATATAAGTAGATAATTTTGCGTACAAGAAATGCCAATTGTTAATTAGTAGAATTTAATAGAACAATGGAAAAAATATGTTACTAAAAAAATAAAAATAAAATTAAAGTAGTCCGGAAAAAAGTAAAAGTAAATAAGTAAAAATAGTAAATTAGTCCAAAGAAACAATAAATTAGTGTCCCTTTTCCGATACAAATTTGTTTCAATAAATAATATATAATTTATAAATAGCTTTTAACTAGTGATTGTGATGATAAACTGGTAAAAAAAAGTAGTAAAAAAATGCACAAAATTACAATTAGTGAAAAAATTTGTAACAAATTGATAATTAATAGTATTAATATTGTTGCCGTGATATTTAGGTGACGATAAAGGTGAGTGATAATGGTCCTTTGATGTTTAAAATCAATAGATTGATAATACCATAAACAGTTTGTACTGAGCTCAGTAATGTAGCCCCAAATCCATCAGCCTTACTTATATTTTACCCCCGTTATAATAAAGTTCCAGTTTTATGGGGACATTGCGGTATCATTTGAATAATAGGCTTATATCATGAAACAATTCCTTCTGTATGTTCTATAATTAAATAGATACCATAGATAGATAGATAGATAGATAGATAGAGCAATAAGATACTAGGACTTTTTAGAGGAGCAGACCAATCTATGTGCGTCATGAAACACATCAGATGAGACATGAAATGCGAACAGAGTCGAAAGCCCACATTAATCATCTTCTATATCAGTTTTCTTGTGTAGAAGAACACAGGGGCTGGCACAGATTGCAGTTCAGGCACGGTTGTCTGCATCATAAATCAGGCACAGCATCCGGGAGTGCACCAGGATAACATATCCCGGCGTAAGCCGTGGCACTATGATAAATCTGCCCTTATGACTTTTGCTGTAAAATTTTATTTAAAAAATTAAAGGAACTCCAAACAATAAGGGTACTTTCACACTTGTGTTTTTTTTTTCTGGCACTGAGTTCCGTCAAAAGTGTGGGATCCATGGTGATGGATCATGTGACGGACCATGTGATGAGCGCAGTGACGTCAGCACGGGTCCTTTTCCTCACAGATCATCAAAGAAGAAGACAGAAGAGAAGCTGGGCTAAGCGAATAAGTGGATGAGGTGAGTTAAATTATTGTAATAATTTTTTTAACCCCTCCATCCCTATTATACTATGCATTCTGTATTCAGAATGCTATTATTTTCCCTTATAACCATGTTATAAGGGAAAATAATAAAATCTACACAACGCCTAACCCAAACCCGAACTTCTGTGAAGAAGTCCAGGTTCGAGTCTGGGTACCAAACATGCCGATTTTTCTCACACGCGTGCAAAACGCATTTAAATACTTTGCACTCGCATGGAAAAATCACGCATTTTCCTGCGACGCACCCGCATCCTATCAGGCCCAAATCCGTGATGCCTGTGTGAAAGAGGCCTTAGAAGCCAATTTTCCTAATTTTAGCGGAAATAAATTCCTTCCCAACTCCAATCAGAATAACTCCCTGGATCAACGACCCCTCTCTAGTAGCTATAGCCTGTAATATTATTAAAAATACATCCAGGCCCCTCTTGAATTCCTTTATTGTACTCACCATTACCACCTCCTCAGGCAGAGAGTTCCATAGTCTCACTGCTCTTACCGTAAAGAATCCTCTTCTATGTTTGTGTACAAACCTTCTTTCCTCCAGACGCAGAGGATGTCCCCTTGTCACAGTCACAGTCCCAGTCACAGTCCTGGGGATAAATAGATGATGGGCGAGATCTCTGTACTGACCCCTGATATATTTATACATAGTTATTAGATCTTCACTCAGTTGTCTTTTTTCCAAATTAAATAACCCAAATCTTTATAATCTTTCTGGGTACTGTAGTCCATCCATTCAATTTACTATTTTAGTTGCCCTTCTCTGAACCTTCTCAAGCTCTGTTATATCTTTCTTCTGCATTGGTGCCTAAAATTGTACAAAATACTCCATGTGTGGTCTGACTCGTGATTTGTAAAGTGGCAGGACTATGTTTTCATCACAGGCATCTATGCCCCTTTTGATGCACCCAATAATCTAATTGGCCTTGGCAGCAGATGCCTGACACTGGTTTCTACAGCTTAGTTTCCTGTTCACTAAAATTCCTAAGTCATTTTTCATGTCAGTGTTACCCAGTGTTTTACCAACCATTTAGTATGTATGGGTGACTTGCATTATTCCTTCCCATGTGCATAACCTTACATTTGTCAGTGTTAAACCTCATCTGCCTAAGCCTCCAATCTATCCAGATCCATCTGTGGCGGTATACTGTGCTCTTCCGTGTTAATTACTTTACATAGTTTAGTATCGTCAGCAAAAATGTATATTTTACTCTGCAAGCCTTCTACAAGATGTTAAATATATATATTGAAGAGAATAGGGCCCAATACTGACCCCTGAGGTACCCCACTAGTGACAGTGACCCAATCTGAGTGTGTACCATTAATAACCACCCTCTGTTTTCTATCACTTAGCCAGTTACTTACCCACATACAGACGTTTTCTCCCAGTACAAGGCTTCTCATTCTATGTACTAACCTTTTATGTGGTACAGTGTCAAATGCTTTGGAGAAGTCAAGATATATGACATCCCATTCATCCTGCTCCAGTCTAGAACTTACTGTACCTCACCATAGAAACTGATTGGATTAATTTGACAGGACAAGTTATCAACACAAACGTTTCAAAACTTCAAAGTTCACAATTCTATGTTCAGCACCAGGGACAACAAACTGAACATGTCAAATAGCTGTGCATCACAGGGAACGGTCCCAAATTTTGATCAGCTGAAAAACAACCTGTTTAAGTTTAATCGTTAGTTTCAATTAATTGAATGCTCAAAAAATGTTTTGTCTAATGTTTTCCCAAGCTCTACTTGAGATACAACAATGTAAAATATGATTTTTTGCCATTTTTCAAGTGGTCTTAAACTTTTGATCAGGACTGTACAATGACTCTGCACAGGTCACAGAGCATGCCTAGAAATCTTTCACATAGGAGTCAACAAGATCCTTTCTTGACCATTGTGTCTATGGCTATGGGGCTGCAGTAAAGCAACTTTTTTAATGCTTTGTAAATGCTGTTAAGAACAGCTAATAATTATGTTCAGAAAAAATAAAAAATAAATCTGCAATCAGAAAATAAAAAGAGATTGGAAAAAATGATATGTGTTATCTGTTTTTTAACTAGTAGATACATTTTTCCATTCCACATTTCCTTTAATTTCTCTGTAAATCCTCCACCAACCAGTAAAGGACCTGTAGCCTAAATTCTAGCAAATAACTTTTCCAAGCAGTGATATGCATGTGGACCACTTCCATGATACTATGGGTCACATTCAGACCATGTCTTTTCAGGTTGTATTGACTGAACTTGAACTGCTTTAGATCTCTAGCACTTTTTCTCATTTGACATCACATTTATTATGAGACTTTTGCATTATTACTATATGGATCATTCTTCCATTTTTTGCACTTCAGCACTTTATGTAGAACTACTGGATTTCTGTTGTGATCTTTTCAATAAAGCTTATTTTGATGTTTATTACATATTGGGTGCACACTATTCCTTTTCAGGTGTCTGTTTTATACTCCATATGTATTCATATAGAGGGCACTCCAGTCTTTCAAAGTTTACAGTTAGTGGCGATCTTTCTTTTAATGCTTACACTTTATATGAGCCTGGCTTGCAGTGGATTTAGGGAATACAAGTTTCTATATACAGCAGTCCTGGTCATTATCACATGGCTTATAATGGAGCTTATCCCAGAACATGAATTTTAATGTGGAAATTTAATTAGCCAGTTTCTAAATATGTGTACAGAGACTCCAGATCTTTGTTAAAATGTGTTGTATTTTTCCATACTTTATTGCACTTTATTTGGTTAACTTGCACTATTATATATAGCATTGTTTGCTCTTATACTGTTTTATATTGCATTTCATATGTTTGTGCACTCTGCTGTAGAAAGGGTTAATACATAGCCAGCTAATGCTAAGAGATTTTGGGACTTTCTACCTAAGCACTGAGAAACTAGTAATTTTCCAGAGTTAGGGCTCATTCACAGGACCGTAGGCCGCCCGTGCCCGTATTGTGGACTACAAACAATGGATTCTCAATATACGCTATTGGCTGTGTTCACTCTGTATCACAGATGTGGACTAGGGTTGCCACCCGTCCGGGATTGACCCGGACAGTCCGGGTTTGTAATCCTGTGTCCGGGTACAAACCTTTCTCAGACCCGGACACAGGATTATTTATTCAAAGTAAACTGCAGTGTGTGTGGACGGACGTCCGACCGAGACTCCGTCGATCCGATCACATATTTAAGCTGTCACTCACTGTGGCCGGGTGATCAGCTGAGCGCAGCGCTCCCGAGCCTCCCTCCTCCCTCCTCCCTCCCCCAGTCTACACACTACAGTGATGCCAGGCAGCGCTGTGTTCACTCACTGTTCAGTCTCCGGTCTCCTCCCTCCTCCTCTGCCTCCCAGTCCCTCCCTCCTTCTCTCTGATAAGAAAGTGAGGTCCACACAGGAAGTGACATCAGAGAGAGAGGCAGGGAGGGAGAATTGAAATCATTCTTCTTCAAGCTCCAGCCCCAGCTCCAGCCCCAGGTTCAGCCCCAGCTCCAGCCCCAGCTCCAGCAGTGCCCCTGCCCACTGTGCCCAGCTCCAGCCCTGCTCCAGCTCCAGCCCAGCTCCAGCTCCAGCCCAGCTCCAGTAGTGCCCCTGCCCACTGTGCCCTGCCTGCAGAGTGACCAAGACAGTCCTGACACCTGTCCTAGATAGACACTTCTAAAAAGGTATATAAAACATTTGAAGTGTGTAAATGTAACAGTGTTTAAAGGGTTTCTACCACCAGAAATACTGTTATGTAGCTGACTGATATAGCGATGCGCCCGTGTCAGCACTACATAACAGTATGTTTCTATCGTTAGTCCCTGCAGCCGTTTTTGCTAAAAAAAAGCACTTTTATTATATGCTAATGAGCCTCTAGGTGCTATGTGGGCGTAAAATCAGCACCTAGAGGCTCCGCCACTCACCCATTATCCCGTCCAGGTCCCCTGTTCTGCCCGCCCTGCTCCTCTTAATTGATGCCACTGTTCGCAGCAGCGTTGACAAAATCCCGCGCCTGTGCCGTTCACTATGTCTTCGGCGCAGGCGCAGTGAGTGAAGGCCACTCTCCTGGTGCAGACTTCCTCACTGTGACGTAGTCGGCGCAGGCGCAGTGAGGAATCCGGCACCAGGATCGCATCATTCACTCACTACGCTTGCGCCGAAGACAGAAGTGAATGGCGCAGGCACGGGATTTCGCCATTGATGCAGGGAACAGTGGCATCAATCAAGAGGAGCGGGGCAGGCACAACACTGGACCTGGGCGGGATAATGGGTGACAGAGCCTTTAGGTGTTGATTTTACACCCACATAGCACCTAGAGGCTCATTAGCATATTATAAAAGTGCCTTTTTAGCAAAAACGGCTGCAGGGACTAACGTTAGAAACATACTGTTATGTAGTGCTGACATTGGCGCATCGCTATATCAGTCAGCTACATAACAGTATTTCTGGTGGTAGAAGCCCTTTAAACAGGTTTCTGAATCTGTCAATCATCAGAAAAAACGTTACATTATGTAGCTGACTGACATTAGCGATGGGCTGATGTCAGTCAGCTACATAATAGTGTGTTTTATAACTCCCTGCCGCTGCCGCCGTTCTCTTAAAATAAAGACTTATAATATGCTAATGAGCCTCTTCAGGGGCGTAATGATCGCAGTGCGACAGCGACCAGGGGTGGAGGTGGAACGTGGGTGTGGCTGGAGGTGGGGCATGGGTGTGGCTGGAGGTGGGACATGGGTGGGGCCTTCTGTTCGGGTTTGGCTTGAAGAAAAGGTGGCAACCCTAATGTGGACCCATTGACTTGAATGGGTCTGCAATCCTCAAGATATGGAGCGTTGCAGAGAGGAGGCATGGATTAGAAGCCCACGGAAGCACTGCAAGGTGTGAGATTTCAGTCTGTGCCTCCGCACTGCAAAAAAATAGAATATGTCCTATTTTTTTGCAGTGCAGACCATCTCTTGTGGAAGTCAATAGCTTCACATCCACAAACGGTGTGCACACAGAAGGTGCCTGTGCACATTATGAACCAGTATTTGCAGTCCGCAGCATGGGGAAGGGACACTCAAGCTTGTGTGCATGAGCTATTCTCAGCATATTCTTTCAGAGGGGGAAAACGGATACAGTGACCTTTTGACTGTCTAGTTAAGCACTGTCTAAACTGTTGTTTATGCCTTAAACTGCTGAGTCATTCCCATGGACTTGTATTGAGGCTCAATACAAGTCTAGGGCAGACTAAAATTGTAAAAGTGTTTCTGTTTCGGTTGTGCTTTTCCACTCCACCTTCCGACTAGAATGTTCTAGTTCAGTTTGAAACTGTATAAAAGGAGAGCAGTCACAGTCTCTTTTTGTCTGCAGATAGGGACCTGTGTTCTGTATGAGAGGCTCTGTCAGACTGCATGAATGATCAGAAGACACTGAGATGTGGATACTTTGCCACTAACCCTTTGACCAGGGAGTTAGCCGGATGATTGAGCCACAGACCCTGGGCCATCAGCCCTTTGGCCAGGGTACCAGCCTTCTAAGAGAGAGAAGGACAGCTAACTCAGGCATATCCTCAGCACAGAACATTCTTCTTCCAGAAAGGAGCCTGGAGTAGCCAGTTTAGTGCATTGTTTTATTGTTTTGCACTTGAGTTACTACAGTAAAGAAGCAAACTGATTACTGCAATCCCTGACTCTCTAGACTTATTTCCTATTGGGGTGCACCATGCCTTACCATACTCTCCAGAGTACAGCAACAAGTGATGACACCTCAACAGTGTCCAGGGGACACAGTACAGCATTGGGACCACCTCATAGCTTATAGAAGAGGTCTTTTAAAGCTAAATGATGTAATAAATTAAATACTCTATATGGCAGTTTTCCCTGCTCTAGCAGTTCTGCTAAGTGACAGAATATCCTGTTGCTTGATAATGTCTTCAAATGAAACTTTTACAGCATAAATAATTTAGACACATAATGAAAGCAATTTACTTTGGACACAGAATTGTCATTATTGGCCTCTCTAATGATTGTTTCTCAACTCCGGTAAAAGTAAGTGGTTTAACTGAGGTTTTCTGTTTGCCTTTCCCTTGATTAGAAGTCCAGAACTGTGACAGAGGCGTGAACTGATGCCATTTTTCAGCAAATTGCTACAGTATGTCACTATCTATGTAGCAGCTCATGGCAAGTAATAGCACTACCACTGTATGCGGAGCCTGCTAGGTGATATGTCAGCAACAGTGTGCAGTGTGTGCGCTACAGGTCCTTCAGTGTGGTAGACAGAGTCTGAAATGAGTCCTAAACTGAGAAACAGCAGAAACCGAGGTACCTATAGACCTAGTAAGTGAAACCGGATGAGCTCAGTGAAAAAGAGCTGTGCAGGGGGTTGCAGGTTGAAGTGACATTACAAAGCCAGGGCTCAAGATGATATATATGAACTGCACTTCAGCGCACTGATAGCGCCATCCAGAAAACCTGAGCATGCAGCATTTTTGTGTCCAGCGCTATTTTTGTGTCCAGCATAACTGATGCACCAGAAGTAGACTGACGAGTAGTGTTGAGCGAACCCCAACTGCAAAGTTTGGGTCCGTACCGAACTTTACAAGTTCGAGTACCCGGACCGAACACGAACTTTGCAGCAGAAGTTTCGGTTCAAGTTCGGTGTTCGGGCATTTAATAAAGCTTGTTGAAAGGCTGCAGGGCCGTCAATCAACAAGCTTTTAAGCTGTGGGCACTTAGAAGCCATTACAGCCATGCCTAGTAATGGCATGGCTGTGATTGGCCAGTGCATCATGTGACCCAGCCTCTATGCAAGCTGGATCACGTGTAGCACCGCCCATCAGCTCTGAGTAGTGCAAGGACAGGAAGCAGGCAGCTGAAGTGAGGGAGAGTGTTAGGAATCTCATCTATTTATTTTGTGGGTGACGTATAGTGATTTTTTTGTGGGTGTAATACACCAGCTTTGCAGCCCTGATACATAAATATAATAAATAATCTAGCTGTTAATTCTGTGGGTGACCTATAGGGATCTTTTGTGGGTGTAATGCACCATCTTTGTACCCCTGAAACAAAAATATGACAATTAATCTGGCTGTTAATTCTATGGGTGACCTATAGCGATTTTTTGTGGGTGCAATGCACCATCTTTGTACCCCTGAAACAAAAATATAATATTTAATCCGTCTGTTAGATCGGTGGGTGACATATACACATTTTTGGTGTGAGGTACACCTGCACTGCATACGTGACAGGGAAATTAATATAGTTAATCCATCTGTTAGTTCAGTGGGTGACTTATACCCATTTTTGGTGTGAGATACACCTGCACTGCATCCGTGACGGGGAAATTAATATAGTTAATCTGTCTGTTAGATCGGTGGGTGACATATACCCATTTTTTGTGTGAAGTACACTTGCACTGCATATAATATAGTTAATCTATCTGTTAGTTCGGTGGGTGACCTCAAAGAATGAGGAGAGCATCAAATAAGGGATGTGGCCCTGGTCGAGGTGCTGCTGGTGTTGGTGGAGCTCCTGTTGCTGGGAAAGGACGTGGTTGATCTGTGCCAGCTACACACCCAAATGAAACACCTTCTTTAGGTGCACGTAGGCGACAGAACGTTCAGCGTTATTTTGTAGGCCAGAATACCGGTGTACGAATGGTGAGGCCAGAACAAGTAGAGGTAGTAGTAGATTGGGTGGCTTACAGTGCCTCCAGTTCCTTCACATTGTCTCCCACCCGGTCCCCTGCTGAAAGCGCAGAGTTGGCACCTGCAGCCCATGGGCATCTGTCTTTCACCTCAACCCCTTGCAAATCAGCCAAGCAGTCTGAGCCACATAGTCATGTAGCAGTCTGTTATGCTTTTTAAAGACTCTGCTGGTGGGGTTTCCGTGGGCCATCCACCTAGCCCTGCCCCAGAAGTGGAAGAGATTGAGTGCACTAATGCCCTACCACTTATGTTTTAGGATGTGGATATGGGAGGACCACCGCATCACGTCTCTGATGATGACGAAACACAGGTGCCAACTGCTGTGGCTTTCTGCAGTGTGCACACCGGCAAGGAGGGCAGGGGTGAAGAGTGGGTGGTAGATCATGTGGAGGATGATGAGTTCCTAGACACTACATGGAATTAAGGTCATGCGAGTGATGTGTGCAGTTCGGAGGAAGAGGTGGTGGTCACACAGCGCCAGCCGCACAGCAAAAGAGGGAGCAGGGTGCAAAAGCAGAGTGGCCATCCCCTAGCCAGTAAGCTTGCTACTGCCCACTGCACCCAGGGACTGAGCACACCAAAGCCAGCTCCAAGGAGTTCCCTGGCGTGGCAGTTCTTCAGACAATGTGCTGACAAGACGCGAGTGGTTTGCACACTGTGCAAACGGAGTCGGAAGTGAGGCATAAATGTTCTAAACCTGAGCACCACCTGCATGACCAGGCATCTAAATGCAAAGCACGAGCTGCAGTGGAGTACACACTTCAAAAACCATGAAAGATCTCAGGCTCCTCCTGCTCTCTCTAATGCTGCAGTCTCGGCCTCTTCCTCCCCCTCTGGAGTGACAGTGGCACATGCCACCCCACAAACAGAGGATCTGGCAGCAACACCACCACCGTCACCAATCATCGCCACACTGTCCCTTGGAAGTGTTCAGCTGTCCATCTCCCAAACACTGGAGAGAAAGAGGAAGTACCCCCCTATCCACCAGCGATCCCTGGCCCTGAATGCCAGGATTTCAAGATCCTGTCATTCCGTCTGGTGGAGACTGAGACTTTTAAAAACCTTATGGTGGTGGCTGTCCCACAGTATGTGGTTCCCAGCCGCCACTACTTTTCCAGGCAAGCCATCTTTGTCCTGCACAACCAAGTGGCGGACAAAATCAAATGTGCACTGCGCAACGTCATCTGTGGCAAGCTCCACATAACGACCAATACCTGGAACAGTAAGCACAGGCAAGAATGTTATCTGTCCCTAACTGCAGACTGGGTAAATGCAGTGGCAGCTGGGCCTGAAGTGGATAGGAGTTTGGCGCACGTCCTTCCGCCACTGAGGATTGCAGGACTTTTCTCGTTGCCTCCAGTTGCCTCCTCCTCCGCTTCCTCCTCTACCCCCTCCTCATCCGGTCAGAGTAACACCTACACCAACTTCAGCACAGCCAGGGGGAAAAAGGACAGCAGGCTGTTTTGAAACTCATCTGTTTGGGGGGAAATCCCCACACCGTTCAGGAGCTGTGGGCGGGCATGGAACAACAGACCGATTAGTGGTTTGTGCCAGTCAGCCTTAAGCCCGGCCTGGTGGTGTGTGATAATGGGCGAAATCTCGTAGCAGCTCTGGGCCTACCCGGTTTGACGCACATCCCTTACCTTGCACATGTGCTTAATTTGGTGGTGCAGAGGTTCCTGAAAAATGACCCCAATATGTCAGAGCTGCTGCAGAAAGTGCGGGCCGCCTGTGCGCACATTCAGCGTTCTCACCCTGCTGCTGCTTGCCTGTCTGTGCTACAGCGTAATTTCGGCCTTCCCGCTCACCGCCTTATATGCGACATACCCATAATGTGGAACTTCACCTTGCACATTCTGTAGAGACTGTGCGAGCAGCAGCAGGCGGTAGTGGTGTTTCAGCTGCAGCACGCGCGGGTGAGTCACTCTGCAGAACAGCACGACTTCACAACGAACGAGTGGGCCTCCATACGGGACATGTGTGCCAAGGTGGTCTGTTTTGAGTACTCTATCAACATGGTCAGTGCCGATGACCCCGTCCTCAGCGTTACTATCCCACTTCTATGTCTCCTTGAAAAAAAACGCTTTGGGCGATGGAAGAGGATGTTGCACATGAGGAAGAGGAGGAAAAAGAGGGATCATATCCACGGTTATCAGGCAAGTCATCCTCAAGTGGTTCAGAGGATGGGTTCCTGCACCAACAGAGGCCAGATACACAACTTTCCAGCCAGTACACAGTTCTGGAGGATGATAAGGGGAAGGAGGATGATGAGGAGATACCATGTTTACAGCAGGGTGGCACCCAAAGCAGCTCATGGGCATCACTGGAGCATGACTGTCGGGATACAGAGGACACAGACGATACACCTCCCACAGAGGACAGCTTGTCGTTGCCTCTGGGTAGCCTGGCACACATGAGCGACTACATGCTGCAGTGCCTGAAACAACGACCGCCGAGTTGCCCACATTCTAACCAGTGCTGATTACTGGGTGGCCACCGTGCTAGATCCCCGCTACAAGGACAACGTGCCGTCCTTAATTCCGTCACTGGAGCGTGATTGGAATATGCACGAGTACAAGCGCACGCTGGTAGACGTGCTGCTGATGGCATTTTCACCTGACAGATGGGGCTCAGTGGAAGAATAAGGCGAAGACAGAGGAGGAGGAAGAAGTCGCCAAAGCAGCTGGGGAACCGCCAGCACCTCAGAAGGGAGGGTTATCCGAAATGTGGAAAAGCTTTGTCAGTATGCTACAACAACCAGCACCACCAGCTGATACGGAACATCTTAGCAGGAGGCAGAATTTCAGCAACTCGGTGGAACAGTACGTGTGCACGCGCCTACACGTACTGACTGATGGGTCTGCCCCATTCAACTTCTGGGTCTCCAAATTGGGCACATGGCCTGAGTTTGCCCTTTACTCCTTGGAGGTGCTGGTCTGCCCTGAGGCCAGTGTATTGTCCAAACGTGTGTTTAGCACGGCAGGGGGGGGGGGGGGGTGATCACAGACCAGCGCAGCCACCTGTCCACAGAAAACGTGGACAAGCTCACGTTCATTAAAATGAACCAGGCATGGATCCCACAGGACTTGTACATGTACTGTAATGCAGCCACAAGGTTTGTGGGCTGGCATAGCTAGATATTATCAATCTGAAGTCACAAGCCCTACTCTGAGTTCTCCTGAACAATGTGTAATGTCAGCGAGTACAAACCCACTGTCCCACGTGACCAACCTCCTCAGAGGGCAATGTCTAATTGCACCCCTTGTTATTCACAATACCTCTAATGGTGAGGATAGACGTTCCCGAGGGGTACACCAGGTGCTTCTTCTGAGGAGAGCTGGAACACAAGGGAACCGGAACCTGGGTGTAGACCCACTGGACTGACCTCCAGATGGTAAGGTAAGGTACACTCAGAGGGCACTGGGAGGCCAGAGGCTGATGAGGCAGTGGCAAGGCAGAGTAGAAGGTCTAAGGTCAGGGCTGTCAGCAATATGGAGTAGTCCGTAATAGAGGTCCCAGGTTAGGGCAGGCGGCAATATAGTGTAGTCTGTAAATGAGATACAAGGTCAGGGCAGGCAGCAATATAGTGTAGTCAGTAAACTAGATACAAGGTCAGGGGCAGAAAGGCCACTAAAAAGATGCAAGGTCCGGTACACAGTAATGCCAAGAATCACAAAAACACCTTTGCTAAACAGGAACTAGGCTAGGAACGAAAGTTGCTCAGGCACCTTCATGTAGCAGAAGGCACCTATTTATACATGTTGGAGACCAGCCATATGCTAGGGAAGAATGAGGGTGTGCACTCAGTATAGACTGAAGAGCTCTGACCAGATGGAAGATGTGAGTGGCAAACCAGAAGACAGCAGCAAACACCGCTGCAAAGCATGAGACCAGCGCCCGTGCCAGCCCAAGGGTAGGAGGACCAGCACGGGGCTCAGCGCAGCAGAGGGTAAGAAGCTTGAAGCCCAAGCCAACATGTGGAGGGAGGAGCGCTGGCATGGAGCACCAAGTTAATACAATACTAATTAATAGGTTGATTAGAGTTGAAGTTTAATTTGGTCATAGATAGGCTTAGAAGATCATTCAAGAAAGGACAGAAAGGTAGAGAACAACTCATCTGACGGCCAGTCTGGTGGAGTTATCACAAACGGCTTCCTGCAGCTCCTGCAAATCTCAGATGTATAAACTAAATAAAACACAATTTTTAAATGGCTTCTGTCATCAGGTACTTGGTTATTAAACTGGCTGACTTTAGACATGTGCTAATGTCAATGGAAGCTACCAGTCTTTGTCCCTTCTTTCTATGTGCCTCTGTTTTTGTGAAAAATGAACTTTTATTTTATGCAAATGGGCCTCTAGGAGCAATGGGGGTGTTGCCCAAACTCCTAGAGAAGAACTGAACCTCTAAGGGCTGTTTCACACGAGCGGATGCCGTGCATGGCATCCGCTCCGTGACTGACAGCCAAGACCCAATGCAGACTGCAGAGGCACGGAGCATTAACATGATTGATAATGCTCCGTGCCTCTCTGTGATCTCTTTACTATGAAATCACAGTGAGATAAAGTTGTCACTGTGATTTTGTAGTAAAGAGGTCACAGAGAGGCACGGAGCATTATCACTCATGTTAATGCTCCGTGCCTCTGCAGTCTGCATCGGGTCTTGGCTGTCATTCACGGAGCGGATGCCACGCACTTGTGAAATAGCCCTAAGAGTAGGGGGATCACCCGATTGCACCTAAAGGCTCATTTGCATAAAGTAAAAGTTTTATATAGAAAGAAGGAACATAAAAAGAAGGAGCATAAGCTGACATTAGCAATTGGCTAAATTCAGCAAGTTTAATAACCATGTTAGAAAACAGTTTTTAATTAAAAATTTTGATACAAAGGTATCCATAGCGTTTAATGGCAGTTTTAACACATGGTGGCATTGCATTCAGCATGTGTCTGAAATAAGACCATTTTATGAGTTAATAAAGAACACTGAATTGCCAAAAACTTCCAGTTTGCATTATTCCTGCTTAGAACTAGATCAAATTGTTCCTTCCACTAAGCACCCTACTTCACTGTAGTGCTAATATCCCCCCATCCATTAAGATTTATATTTAGGCCTACTCAACAGAATACATCTTTTAATTCACAAATGAATAACATGTATTCCAACTAAATATTAGGTATCACTATGGTAACAAGACACTCTGTGAAAATCAATCATAGTTGTTACGACCTTATCTGTTACTAAGATTAATTAGTGGTAATGTATTAATTCAGAAGATAGAGAATATCTCTAGCCAAAACATTTCTCTAAGCGCTGTAAATGCAGCATATCGGCAAGGCATGAAGACCATATGACCTCGTAATAGGCAGGGGCATAACGAGAAAAGGCAGGGCCCCATAAAATTTTTTGAATGGGTCCCCCCTACCTTGAACAACTTTGCTGCAACTTCTTTGGCGAGCCACAGCCACTTCGCTCCTCGTAGCAGCAGTCCCTGCTCCATGTTCAAAGCAGGTGCGTGGCAACCAACAACATGCTGCCCATTCCCTGCAGGCATCTCCATAGTACTGCTCCACCACTACATGCAGGTTGCATCCTTCTCCATCCTGCCTGCATTGCCTCTGTCAATCTATAGGGCCCCCATGCTCTTTCCGGCTCTCATAGGGTTAGTGCGCTTGTACCTTGGCTGTCCACCTTAGAGTATTTAAGGCACCTTCTCCTGTGGTAGGGTGCCTGAGCAATAGGTTCTAATTTTCAGGACATTCTGGGGCATGGGCTATCTAATGAGCAGCCTTAACTGCCTGCAGTGAGGGCCCCCTTAAGGAAATGGAATTTACTTTCACAGGGCTTTCATCCTCTGACAATATTACAACTGTTTCATTTTTACTTGTTTTAAACAATGGCAAAAGATGAGTTACGAACTGTTCTCACTGTTACGCCCATTCTTTGCCTTACTGTCAGGGGCTCTGTCTGCAGGTCCATCAATTTTGAAGTGAAAAATAGCACAACATCCACTTCTATTCTTCCTGTCAAAACAATGGAACTCTGATGGACCACCTCTCCTGACATGTCTGCTTTTTTAACTACTTTCATCACCCAAGAAATAACAATTCTGGAGCACCTTATCTTAACTATAGGTTGTTGTACTGTTCCTCTGTTATTCCTATTAGTTTATAAGCTTATGCTAAATTGCCATATAGGCACTAACATTACCCTTGTCAAAGAGGTGTATTCCTGCACATTCTGACACTGTGAGAACAGACTGGACAGTGTCACACTGGGCAGGGACACACCCCAAACTGGTAATACCTAGATGGCAATTTATTTACAAATATCTAGAAGCAACAACAGAGGAATTCCATCACAGTCATAAGAATAGAAGCTCCAGAGCTGTCATTTCACGTGGAATACAATTATTTACAAAAACACATCAGGAGTGCCCTCTTTAACCCCTTCCTGACTGGTGCCGTACATGTACGGCGCTGACTGGGGCTTTAATGATTATGTCTACGAGCGTAGCAGGCACCATAGCCACCAGGTGCCTTCTGTTTTAAACTTTTAACCCTTAAAATGCGGTGGTTCAAACATGACCCCGGCATCTGACCAAGCAAAAACCCAGAAGCGCGCACTTCCAGGTGTGCCCCAGCGAGGATCAGGGGAGATATACAAGTTTCAGTTTCCCAGTCTATATCTGGGTAGTTGAAGTCCCCCATAATAACCACCTCATTATGATTTGCCGCCTCGTCTATTTAGTTTAGAAGTAGATTTTCTGTGAACTCTGGTATATTTGGTGGCTTATAATAAACTCCTATTAGTATTTTATTATTGTTTTTTCCTCCATGTATTTCTACCCACATGTTCTTGTCCCTCACTTACAGCTTCCCGGAGTGTGGGCTTTAGACAGGACTTTACATAAAGGCAGACCCCTCCCCCTCTCTGGTTTTGATGATCCCTCCTAAACAGACTGTAACCCTGTACGTTAACCGCCCAGTCATAGCTATCATCCAGCCATGTCTCAGTTATTCCCACTATGTCATAGTCCTCCTCACACATCACTAATTCCAGTTCACCAGTTTTAGTAGTCAGGCTTCTGGCATTAGTATATATACAATTAAGAGGTTTATGTATATTTTTTTACCTACACCATTCCTTTTGACATTTTCTAGTCTCTCTTTTAATTCCTCCTCCAGTTCCATTACCTTGCCCCAGGTCTCTATCTGCCCTATCTTTCCCTCCTATAACGTAATTACCCTCCCCCAGTACCTAGTTTAAACACTCCTCCAACCTTTTAGCCATCTTCTACCCCATTGAGGTGCAGCCCATCCCTACGATAGAGCCTGTAGCCGACAGAGAAGTCGGCCCAGTTCTCCAAGAACTTAAACCCCTCCTTCCTACACCAGTCTTTCTTGCGTGGCTTGTGGTACAGGTAGTATTTCGGAAAACACTATATTTGAGGTCCTTGCCCTAAGCTTGTGACCTAAATCCCTAAAATCATTTTTAAGGATGTTCCACCTACCTCTAACTTTGTCATTGGTGAAATAAAAAAAAATTCTTTAATTTCACCCGATTTAGAATTATTTTTTTTAACTCCCCACTACATCTTATTCAATATTAAATGGTGGAATTAGAAAGTTCAACTTGTCCCTACAAAAGAAACAAGCACTCATATGACTATGTGAATGGAAAAATAAAAAAACTTAGATAAAAAATAATGAAATAAACTTAGGTACTCTTTACGAATTGCGTGAAGTATCGTGTTGATCTTTATTTGGTTTTTCATATGCAAGGCAACTTATTTGTGTATTGTATATGTGACATTTCGGTCCTACATGGACCTTTTTTCAAATACTGAATAACAAATTACAGAAGAATACATATAAGAATCAAAAAGATTACAAAGGATAAAATATAATATAACAACATCTGTCTGTGCTATGTCAGAGATACCAATAGGATGTCCTAGTATGGTGAACAATAATATTTTATATGACATATAAAGTGGAAAAATAAAAAAGTTATGGCCCCAAAAAAGGTAGGTATTAAAAAACGAAAACGCAAAAATTAAAAACCTCTGAGGCTGAAATTATTAACGTGAATGGGGGTCCCTCGGTTGCTGTTTGAATCCATATTCGGCAGATCCGCCACAGCATCATGCCTTTAAACAGAAGAACATAGCTTAATATACTATAAAGATCCTTAATGTCCATGTTTGATATGATAACGTTCAATAATACTTAATGCATAGTGTATTCCATTTTATACATTATAAGTTATTTCTTTATTGATATTTTATTATTTTGTTCTTGTTAATTAAATAAAAACTGCAACAAATTAAATAACAAATTGGATAACCCCCCAAACTGTGAAGGAATGTGCCCTAATTAGCATTGCCTAATCCTCCATTAACTGTAAAGACTGCATTAATTGTGCTTAGCTGCATATACTACATATCATCTGTCACATGACATAACCTATTCACCTGGAAGATTGATGGATTTCTAAATGATTTCAGTTCACCTGAGAAACTCTGTGTAATGAGGAGTCTACGCATAATACTACAACTTTTTTATGCAAACTCTTTTTACATTCTTAAAGAGGACCTTTCACTAGAATTAAAAAAAGGGGTGCGCTCACCAAGGTTCCAAGGTTGGTTCCCCATTATTTTTACATGTGTGTTTTATATGCCGGTTGTTACTTTTTCATGTGTTGGATGTATGTGGCATATAATTACGTCCGATGGTTTTGGATATGTTATCCATACACTGCGTCCATTAACTTTAACGATTTGGCTGGCACGTTAACACCTGCATTATTATCTAAGCTCACGTTTCCCTCTGGCCTGTGGATGAGACAATTTATCTCGATTTAGCACAACCAGGCCATCAGGAGACGTGTACTTAGGGGATACAGCGATTTTGTGTAACCTTGGTGGGGCGCTGATTCGCAGTGCCACCACATTACTGCTTTATACCTACTACATTTACTATTGTCTATTTTGGTTGTCCTTTATGTGACTAATTAATAAAATATTTTTGTTATTTACGTACATGTGTGTTCTTGTTTATTGGATCTATTGAGTTGGCGCTCACATATGATTTTCTCATTGTTATTGAGAAGTATTTCGGTTATAATAAAATAAAAAATGTAAACTAAGTATGCTGACATGGAGAGCGGCACCCAGGGATTTCCCTGCACTTACTATTATCCCTGGGCACCACTCCGTTCTCCCGGTATAGGCTCCGGTATCGTCATATGTTGGGCTCAACTGGGTGGAGCCTGACGGCATCTCCTTCTCCCAGGCTGTAGCGCTGGCCAATCGCAGCGCTCAGCTCATAGCCTGAGAGGTTTTTTTTTTCTCACAGGCTATTAGCTGAGCGCTGCGATTGGCCAGCGCTATAGCCTGAAGAAGGAGACGCCGGCAGGCTCCACCCAGTGGAGCTGAATATATAAAGATACCGGAGCCTATACCGGGAGAACGGAGCGGCGCCCAGGGATAATAGTAAGTGCAGGGAGATCCCTGGGCGCCGCTCTCCATGCCTGTATGCTTAGTTTACATTTTTTATTCTAGTGAAAGGTCCTCTTTAAATACAACCTAATTTTCTACAATGTTTATTGATTTGCTTCTTTTAGGAACGGCCCTCTTAATTGCTGCAGATATTTAGAATATCAGACTATCAATTACATAGTCAAAGTACACATGCCTAGGGAAAGACAGTTTTATGGCCTTCACATACATTGAACTATGCTACCTAAAATATGGATGCCCTGGTTGAACATTATGGATAACCAGCATATAACAGAGATGATAAGGTCTTAGGAGAGGAGGAGTAACTGGAGTAATACTTAGAAAAGAAGAATTGGGAGCTTGTGATTATTTTTTTTCTCTTCTTTTCTTTTGACTTTGTTGTTGTTCTTTTGCTGTTTTCTCCTGTGCTATAATTATTATAATGGTTTTCTTAATTGGATATGTTTAAAATATTAAACCATGGATGCCCTGGTTCAACATCATAGATATGATCTTATAACAGAAATGATAAGGTCTTAGAAGCGGAGCAGTAACTGGAGTAATACTTAGGAAAGAAGAATTGCGAATTTGTGATTATTTTTGTTTCTTCTTTTCTTTCTACTTTTTGTTGTTCTTTTGCTGTTTTCTATTGTGCTATAATTATTATGACTGTTTTCTTAATTGGATATGTATAAAAATACAAAAAAAAAATCCAGAAAGAAAAAATGAAAGAGTGTATACCACCTAAAAGATTTGCATTATGGGAAACAATGTGAACCAGAAAAGTATATGTGACGTTTCGTCAGAACAAAAATGCTTTCATGGCAGTAGCCAGCTTTGATCATAGAATAGGCTTGTGTAAAAGTTCCTGTAGCAAAATCTCAATCTAGAGCAATAAAGTGTAGATATGTTTTGGGATTAAATCCTTAGACATGCTGAAATCCGGAAGCCGGTCTCTGTTATGTAACAGCCTTGCTGTGCTCAGTATCCTAGGGAACTCAGTAAGAATACACATGACCCTTTGTGAAAGAAATAATTTTAACCTCATTTGGGAGCTATCGACAGAAGGATGCAAGTAATGTTTATCACCTATTCATCTACAAATATTTATGACTATCATCACTCATGCTTCCCCAACTTGCCTTCTTTGCCTCTTTTACAGTGTGTTTGCCCCACTGCTCTCCGAGATTTATAGTGTTCATTACCCTTTCACACTTAAGCAACAAAGACAATACCAAAATGAAGTATTTATTTGCAATGTGGACCTTCAGTTAAAGAGTGAGTTTAGCAATGTTTACCGACCATCATCCTTCTATGTGAAGAAACAAGACACTCTGACTCCTTATAGTATCTAGGATACAGCCTCAGTGAAACCCTGTATTTTATTAAATGGAATCTGTCACAAATTTTTAAGCTGTCCTGTTTGATTCAAAGACTGGGCCACTTATTTGTTTTGACCGAATAGATTTCTTAAATTCTCTATGCCACAGGCCCAGGAGGAGAAGAGTGGAGGATGAAAGTGGTAGTAGCTCTGACTGCAATACTTATTCACAGCGACAATCATCAGACCGATGCTCCTAAGGGCCAGGGCGGTGATAGGAGGGAGCATCCTTTCTTCCCTTAGGCACACCCTGATGTTGGGGCTCCTGCCTGATGGCAGTTTGGGTGCCCTTGGTGTCGTATGTTTAGTGCAGGTGCAAATCAGGAGATGTAGGTGCTGTGGCCAGCAAATGGTGTCAGTAACAAGGCCAGTTGTAGAAAATAAATGTCTCTCTTTACTAAAGTGAAGTATGTAGTACATCCAACAGTATCAAAACACAGTTCCAAATAATTCACAGTGCAAATCTTCCCAGAAAGCAATGTATGGATATAGGTCAGAATGGGGATCGTAGCACTCCTTCCTCTCTGTCTTACCAAAGACTCTCTTTTCAGAATCTAAGGCTAGCAGTATTATTCTTGTAATGATGGCTATAATTTGCAACTTAGGGGTACAAGATTAGGATGTGACTGGCCAGACCATGTCCAAGTGTGCAGGGTGTTTTAGAAATGTCCCTCTCACTGCAGTAAAGTCTTTAACAGCAAATACCTTACTGAATGACTCCAATGCTCAGCCATGTATATTTTTGACCTTCTAGTTCTTTCTCTCTCTATTCCCGGAGCTCTGTAAAAGTAGTGAGGACTCTCTAAGTAGATTTCTTCAGAGATGGTGATTCTCTGAAACTCTGGCCCAGTTCGTTGAGTACAGCACATGTAGCTTCCTCTCACTTCCTGTGATAGCTCACAACTCACTGAGCTACGGGTAGATCTAAGTCCACACCTAATTTTCGAGTTAGGATTATTAACCCTAACTGATCCATACAGAGATATGCTGATACATTTCAAGGCATTAACATATTAAATATCATTAAATAACATTGCACAACAAGAACAGTTTGCAAGTGCCCTATTTTGGGGTACTGGTCCTCATATCTATGGGTTCAAAGCTCTCCCCATCTCTCTGCCACTGATTGGCAGTTTTCTCCCTTGAGGAAGAGAGCTGTCAATCATCTGCAAGACATCAAGGGCAGCTCGCAAGTATTGGGACTTCAGCTCTTGGCTTGCACTGAGGTTCTTCTCACCAGGGATTCTAAGAAAACAACAAGGTAAAAAAAAAAAGTATGTGAATCGGTAATTCAATCAGGGTCTCTGCAACCAGTTTATGCTGCCCAGAGGTAGGGTAAGATAAACCTGGCGACAGATTCCCTTTTTCATTCCACTTAACTATAAGGTAGTCTTAGCAATAAATCACTTTGCAACAACCTATGTTAGTAATAAAAATATCTAAATTTGCTCTGTGGTTTCTAGTACCATGTATTTGACAGCAATAGTTGAGATAATTGCTCTGCCATGACTTAGCACCAAATGAGTTAACAATCTTTTTAAAGGGCATGAACTGATCTGAAGGTTTGGCTTTCTCTCCAGATCAGCAGCTGGCTGCCTTTGAAGTCATCCTTGTTTCAAAGTAAAATAAGTAAGCTGCAGGGGTTTTTAGATATTCAGTGGACTGAAGAACAGAGTCACTAGAAAAAAATAAAAGACTCTTTACGGGTTTATATCACGGAGAGGGCAAAAAGAATTGTTTTGAGGGAACTGTGCATGACATTGAACGAACCATGGAACAAAACAGATGATCCAAGACACATTCCCTGAATGATACTAAGTAGAAAGTGATGAGCCGCCACATGAACCTTTCAATACCAAGAATAATGATGGAATTATGAATGACCAAGTATGCATGTATTGTGGACATCTCCAATGTACCGACTTATTGTCTATTAGTGTTTTAAAATGTCAAAGCTACAGTATATAGCAGAAGTCCAAAAATGTAAGACTTTGCTGATAAATAAAATACATTTTCCACCATTACCAGGAACAGTGTTTCAGTGACTCCATTTGAAGCACAGAAGTGGTCAGATGTAAAAACTGAGCATGCTCAATTGTCTCTTTCATATCTTGTACAGATTATAATGGGCAGTGACTGCATATATGTGACCACCTTTCTGATAAAAAATGGTGGACGGGAGACATTAAACATAAAATATGGCCCTTGGATGGGAAAAGACTGTATTTGAGGTCCCAATTGTATGGGTGGTTGAACATTCCTGCCTTAGGTGATGTGGGTATTATAATGCTAATAGTAGGTCTATATTGTACTTGACAAGTTATTATATAGATCTGGTTATCAGATGGAAGACATGACAGCTACTAGTAGGCTAGCTTTGCCCCCATTTTCACACCCTACAGCATGGATCGGCAACCTTCGGCACTCCACCTGCTATGAAACTACAACTCCCTGCATGCAAACATGCTTGGCTGTTCTTATAACTTCTACAAAAGTGAATAGAGCAATCTGGGAGTTGTAGTTTCAGAACACTTGGAATGCCAGAGGTTTCTGATCCCCGCCCTAGGGGTTAAAATTGTGGCAGTCATAAGGGTGCTTTTGCAGAATGTCCCAACTTATCAATGATACTCCCATGATTTTTGTTTTTATGTCCATCCATCTTGTTGCAGGTCATTGTCTTATTCTTTATTTTTTTTTAAAGGCTTTATTTTTCCATTTTCACAGAAATAAACAAACTTTAAATAGGGGAACAACCCCCTCAACAAGGTATAACCTTGAACATCACATTGAATAGAAAGGCAAAATAATAGGATTACATATAGACAACATGTCTACAAATGCAAAGGTTACAATGTAATTCACATCAGTCATAAAGCAGAAGAATTGTCATAAAGTTGAATTGTTCCATTAAGACCTGTCTCCATTCACGCACACATTCATACTGGCAGTGACCTGGACATCTCAAAACCCCTCCAGCCCCATTACACAGTGACCGAGTTCGCACTCAGCCAAATCCCCCAGATTTTCAAAAAAAAATGCCCTTAGCTTCGTAAGTTAGCTTGTATACTGATAGTGTGGCATTAATAAGCTGGATCCAATGAGACAATGTTGGTTTCTTGGGGGGCTTCCAGTTTAGCAGAATTGACTTTCTCGCATAAAACATCAGCAACCTATAAAGAATTTTGGTATGTTTAGTTGGAATAATATCGTTGATAGAGTTGAGCGAACACCTGGATGTTCGGGTTCGAGAAGTTCGGCCGAACATCCCGGAAATGTTCGGGTTCGGGATCCGAACCCGATCCGAACTTCGTCCCGAACCCGAACCCCATTGAAGTCAATGGGGACCCGAACTTTTCGGCACTAAAAAGGCTGTAAAACAGCCCAGGAAAGAGCTAGAGGGCTGCAAAAGGCAGCAACATGTAGGTAAATCCCCTGCAAACAAATGTGGATAGGGAAATGAATTAAAATAAAAATTAAATAAATAAAAATTAACCAAAATCAATTGGAGAGAGGTCCCATAGCAGAGAATCTGGCTTCACGTCAGCCACCACTGCAACAGTCCATTGGCATATATTTAGGCCCAGCACCCAGGCAGAGGAGGGAGGTCCCGTAACAGAGAATCTGGCTTCATGTCAGCAGAGAATCAGTCTGCATGTCATAGCAGAGAATGAGGCTTCACGTCAGCCACCACTGCAACAGTCCATTGGCATATATTTAGGCCCAGCACACACACAGGCAGAGGAGAGAGGTCCCGTAACAGACAATCTGGCTTCATGTCAGCAGAGAATCAGTCTGCATGTCATAGCAGAGAATGAGGCTTCACGTCAGCCACCACTGCAACAGTCCATTGGCATATATTTAGGCCCAGCACCCAGGCAGAGGAGGGAGGTCCCGTAACAGAGAATCTGTCTTCATGTCAGCAGAGAATCAGTCTGCATGTCATAGCAGAGAATGAGGCTTCACGTCAGCCACCACTGCAACAGTCCATTGGCATATATTTAGGCCCAGCACACACACAGGCAGAGGAGAGAGGTCCCGTAACAGAGAATCTGGCTTCATGTCAGCAGAGAATCAGTCTGCATGTCATAGCAGAGAATGAGGCTTCACGTCAGCCACCACTGCAACAGTCCATTGGCATATATTTAGGCCCAGCACCCAGGCAGAGGAGGGAGTTCCCGTAACAGAGAATCTGTCTTCATGTCAGCAGAGAATCAGTCTGCATGTCATAGCAGAGAATGAGGCTTCACGTCAGCCACCACTGCAACAGTCCATTGGCATATATTTAGGCCCAGCACACACACAGGCAGAGGAGAGAGGTCCCGTAACAGAGAATCTGTCTTCATGTCAGCAGAGAATCAGTCTGCATGTCATAGCAGAGAATGAGGCTTCACGTCAGCCACCACTGCAACAGTCCATTGGCATATATTTAGGCCCAGCACACACACAGGCAGAGGAGAGAGGTCCCGTAACAGAGAATCTGGCTTCATGTCAGCAGAGAATCAGTCTGCATGTCATAGCAGAGAATGAGGCTTCACGTCAGCCACCACTGCAACAGTCCATTGGCATATATTTAGGCCCAGCACACACACAGGCAGAGGAGAGAGGTCCCGTAACAGAGAATCTGTCTTCATGTCAGCAGAGAATTAGTCTGCATGTCATAGCAGAGAATGAGGCTTCACGTCAGCCACCACTGCAACAGTCCATTGGCATATATTTAGGCCCAGCACACACACAGGCAGAGGAGAGAGGTCCTGTAACAGAGAATCTGTCTTCATGTCAGCAGAGAATCAGTCTGCATGTCATAGCAGAGAATGAGGCTTCACGTCAGCCACCACTGCAACAGTCCATTGGCATATATTTAGGCCCAGCACACACACAGGCAGAGGAGAGAGGTCCCGTAACAGAGAATCTGGCTTCATGTCAGCAGAGAATCAGTCTGCATGTCATAGCAGAGAATGAGGCTTCACGTCAGCCACCACTGCAACAGTCCATTGGCATATATTTAGGCCCAGCACACACACAGGCAGAGGAGAGAGGTCCCGTAACAGACAATCTGTCTTCATGTCAGCAGAGAATTAGTCTGCATGTCATAGCAGAGAATGAGGCTTCACGTCAGCCACCACTGCAACAGTCCATTGGCATATATTTAGGCCCAGCACACACACAGGCAGAGGAGAGAGGTCCCGTAACAGAGAATCTGGCTTCATGTCAGCAGAGAATCAGTCTGCATGTCATAGCAGAGAATGAGGCTTCACGTCAGCCACCACTGCAACAGTCCATTGGCATATATTTAGGCCCAGCACACACACAGGCAGAGGAGAGAGGTCCCGTAACAGAGAATCTGGCTTCATGTCAGCAGAGAATCAGTCTGCATGTCATAGCAGAGAATGAGGCTTCACGTCAGCCACCACTGCAACAGTCCATTGGCATATATTTAGGCCCAGCACACACACAGGCAGAGAGAGGTCCCGTAACAGAGAATCTGTCTTCATGTCAGCAGAGAATTAGTCTGCATGTCATAGCAGAGAATGAGGCTTCACGTCAGCCACCACTGCAACAGTCCATTGGCATATATTTAGGCCCAGCACACACACAGGCAGAGAGAGGTCCCGTAACAGAGAATCTGTCTTCATGTCAGCAGAGAATTAGTCTGCATGTCATAGCAGAGAATGAGGCTTCACGTCAGCCACCACTGCAACAGTCCATTGGCATATATTTAGGCCCAGCACACAGGCAGAGGAGAGAGGTCCCGTAACAGACAATCTGGCTTCATGTCAGCAGAGAATCATTCTGCATGTCATAGCAGAGAATCAGGCTTCACGTCACCCAACATTGGAACAGTCCATTGGCATATATTTAGGCCCCGGCACCCAGACACAGGAGAGGTTCATTCAACTTTGGGTAGCCTCGCAATATAATGGTAAAATGAAAATAAAAATAGGATTGAATGAGGAAGTGCCCTGGAGTCCAATAATATATGGTTAAGGGGAGGTAGTTAATGTCTAATCTGGACAAGGGACGGACAGATCCTGTGGGATCCATGCCTGGTTCATTTTTATGAACGTCAGCTTGTCCACATTGGCTGTAGACAGGCGGCTGCGTTTGTCTGTAATGACGCCCCCTGCCGTGCTGAATACACGTTCAGACAAAACGCTGGCCGCCGGGCAGGCCAGCACCTCCAAGGCATAAAAGGCTAGCTCTGGCCACGTGGACAATTTAGAGACCCAGAAGTTGAATGGGGCCGAACCATCAGTCAGTACGTGGAGGGGTGTGCACACGTACTGTTCCACCATGTTAGTGAAATGTTGCCTCCTGCTAACACGTTGCGTATCAGGTGGTGGTGCAGTTAGCTGTGGCGTGTTGACAAAAGTTTTCCACATCTCTGCCATGCTAACCCTGCCCTCAAAGGAGCTGGCATTGACACAGCTGCCTTGGCGACCTCTTGCTCCTCCTCTGCCTTGGCCTTGGGCTTCCACTTGTTCCCCTGTGACATTTGGGAATGCTCTCAGTAGCGCGTCTACCAACGTGCGCTTGTACTCGCGCATCTTCCTATCACGCTCCAGTGCAGGAAGTAAGGTGGGCACATTGTCTTTGTAGCGTGGATCCAGCAGGGTGGCAACCCAGTAGTCCGCACAGGTTAAAATGTGGGCAACTCTGCTGTCGTTGCGCAGGCACTGCAGCATGTAGTCGCTCATGTGTGCCAGGCTGCCCAGGGGTAAGGACAAGCTGTCCTCTGTGGGAGGCGTATCGTCATCGTCCTGCCTTTCCCCCCAGCCACGCACCAGTGATGGACCCGAGCTGCGTTGGGTGCCACCCCGCTGTGACCATGCTTCATCCTCATCCTCCTCCACCTCCTCCTCATCCTCCTCATCCTCGTCCTCCTCGTCCTCCAGTAGTGGGCCCTGTCTGGCCACATTTGTACCTGGCCTCTGCTGTTGCCAAAAACCTCCCTCTGAGTCACTTCGAAGAGACTGGCCTGAAAGTGCTAAAAATGACCCCTCTTCCTCTTCCTCCTCCTCCTCCTCCTCCTCCTCCTCCTGGGCCACCTCCTCTTGCATCATCGCCCTAAGTGTTTTCTCAAGGAGACATAGAAGTGGTATTGTAACGCTGATAACGGCGTCATCGCCACTGGCCATGTTGGTGGAGTACTCGAAACAGCGCAACAGGGCACACAGGTCTCGCATGGAGGCCCAGTCATTGGTGGTGAAGTGGTGCTGTTCTGTAGTGCGACTGACCCGTGCGTGCTGCAGCTGAAACTCCACTATGGCCTGCTGCTGCTCGCACAGTCTGTCCAGCATGTGCAAGGTGGAGTTCCACCTGGTGGGCACGTCGCATATGAGGCGGTGAGCGGGAAGGCCGAAGTTACGCTGTAGCGCAGACAGGCGAGCAGCAGCAGGATGTGAACGCCGGAAGCGCGAACAGACGGCCCGCACTTTATGCAGCAGCTCTGACATGTCGGGGTAGTTGTGAATGAACTTCTGCACCACCAAATTCAGCACATGCGCCAAGCAAGGGATGTGCGTCAAATTGGCTAGTCCCAGAGCTGCAACGAGATTTCGCCCATTATCGCACACCACCAGGCCGGGCTTGAGGCTCACCGGCAGCAACCACTCGTCGGTCTGTTGTTCTATACCCCGCCACAACTCCTGTGCGGTGTGGGGCCTGTCCCCCAAACATATGAGTTTCAGAATGGCCTGCTGACGTTTACCCCGGGCTGTGCTGAAGTTGGTGGTGAAGGTGTGTGGCTGACTGGATGAGCAGGTGGAAGAAGAGGAGGAGGAAGCCGAGAAGGAGGAGGTGGCAACAGGAGGCAAAGAATGTTGCCCTGCGATCCTTGGCGGCGGAAGGACGTGCGCCAAACAGCTCTCCGCCTGGGGCCCAGCTGCCACTACATTTACCCAGTGTGCAGTTAGGGAGATATAGCGTCCCTGGCCGTGCTTACTGGTCCACGTATCTGTGGTTAGGTGGACCTTGCCACAGATGGCGTTGCGCAGTGCACACTTGATTTTATCGGATACTTGGTTGTGCAGGGAAGGCACGGCTCTCTTGGAGAAGTAGTGGCGGCTGGGAACAACATACTGTGGGACAGCAAGCGACATGAGCTGTTTGAAGCTGTCTGTGTCCACCAGCCTAAATGACAGCATTTCATAGGCCAGTAGTTTAGAAATGCTGGCATTCAGGGCCAGGGATCGAGGGTGGCTAGGTGGGAATTTACGCTTTCTCTCAAATGTTTGTGAGATGGAGAGCTGAACGCTGCCGTGTGACATGGTTGAGACGCTTGGTGACGGAGGTGGAGGTGGTGGTGTTGGTGGTACATCCCCTGTTTGCTGGGCGGCAGGTGCCAACGTTCCTCCAGAGGCGGAGGAAGAGGCCGAGGCGGCAGCAGCAGAAGAGGCCGAGGCGGCAGCAGCAGAAGAGGTAGCAGGGGGAGCCTGAGTGACTTCCTTGGTTTTAAGGTGTTTACTCCACTGCAGTTCATGCTTTGCATGCAGGTGCCTGGTCATGCAGGTTGTGCTCAGGTTCAGAACGTTAAAGCCTCGCTTAAGGCTCTGATGGCACAGCGTGCAAACCACTCGGGTCTTGTCGTCAGCACATTGTTTGAAGAAGTGCCATGCCAGGGAACTCCTTGAAGCTGCCTTTGGGGTGCTCGGTCCCAGATGGCGGCGGGCAGTAGCAGGCGGAGTCTCTTGGCGGCGGGTGTTCTGCTTTTGCCCACTGCTCCCTCTTTTGCTACGCTGTTGGCTCGGTCTCACCACTGCCTCTTCCTCCGAACTGTGAAAGTCAGTGGCATGACCTTCATTCCATGTGGGGTCTAGGACCTCATCATCCCCTGCATCGTCTTCCACCCAGTCTTGATCCCTGACCTCCTGTTCAGTCTGCACACTGCAGAAAGACGCAGCAGTTGGCACCTGTGTTTCGTCATCATCAGAGACATGCTGAGGTAGTATTCCCATGTCCTCATCATCAGGAAACATAAGTGGTTGTGCGTCAGTGCATTCTATATCTTTCACCGCTGGGGAAGGGCTAGGTGGATGCCCTTGGGAAACCCTGCCAGCGGAGTCTTCAAACAGCATAAGAGACTGCTGCATAACTTGAGGCTGAGACAGTTTCCCTGGTATGCATGGGGGTGATGTGACAGACTGATGGGGTTGGTTTTCAGGCTCCATCTGTGCGCTTTCTGCAGAAGACTGGGTGGGAGATAATGTGAACGTGCTGGATCCACTGTCGGCCACCCAATTGACTAATGCCTGTACCTGCTCAGGCCTTACCATCCTTAGAACGGCATTGGGCCCCACCATATATCGCTGTAAATTCTGGCAGCTACTGGGACCTGAGGTAGTTGGTACACTAGGACGTGTGGATGTGGCAGAACGGCCACGTCCTCTCCCAGCACCAGAGGGTCCACTAACACCACCACGACCATGTCCACGTCCGCGTCCCTTACTAGATGTTTTTCTCATTGTTATGGTTCACCACAACAACAAAAATATTATTTGGCCCAATGTATTGTATTCAAATTCAGCGGGATATAAATTTGAGGCCTAGTATTTAGGCGCTGGGTGACCGGTATGGATTTACTAACAGAATTAGACTTGGAAATGCACAGTAGCGTGTGTGTGAAGTTTCTGAATGACCCTATGTGCACCTTGAATATTATATACCCTTTTAGGGATAGATTTCAAATAGCTCTGATATAGCAGAAACCACAAAATTATGAAATTGCTAAATTGGGAATTGTATTTCAACCCAGAACAAAAAATGTGCTTTGACGGACACTAAATAACTTTCCCAGCCACAACAGGACAGCGGTAACGAGAGATTTAGCAGGATATAAATTTGAGGCCTAGTATTTGGGCGCTGGGTGACAGGTATGGGTTTAGTGACAGAATTAGACTTGGAAATGCACAGTAGCGGGTGTGTGTGAAGTTATTCTGAATGACCCAATGTGCACCTTGAATATTATATACCCTTTTAGGGATAGATTTCAAATAGCTCTGATATAGCAGAAACCACTAAATTATGAAATTGCTAAATTGGGAATTGTATTTCAACCCAGAACAAAAAATGTGCTTTGACGGACACTAAATAACTTTCCCAGCCACAACAGGACAGCGGTAACGAGAGATTTAGCAGGATATAAATTTGAGGCCTAGTATTTAGGCGCTGGGTGACAGGTATGGGTTTAGTGACAGAATTAGACTTGGAAATACACAGTAGCGGGTGTGTGTGAAGTTATTCTGAATGACCCAATGTGCACCTTGAATATTATATACCCTTTTAGGGATAGATTTCAAATAGCTCTGATATAGCAGAAACCACTAAATTATGAAATTGCTAAATTGGGAATTGTATTTCAACCCAGAACAAAAAATGTGCTTTGACGAACACAAAATAACTTTCCCAGCCACAACAGGACAGCGGTAACGAGAGATTTAGCGGGATATAAATTTGAGGCCTAGTATTTAGGCGCTGGGTGACAGGTATGGGTTTAGTGACAGAATTAGACTTGGAAATGCACAGTAGCGGATGTGTGTGAAGTTATTCTGAATGACCCTATGTGCACCTTGAATATTATATACCCTTTTAGGGATAGATTTCAAATAGCTCTGATATAGCAGAAACCACTAAATTATGAAATTGCTAAATTGGGAATTGTATTTCAACCCAGAACAAAAAATGTGCTTTGACGGACACTAAATAACTTTCCCAGCCACAACAGGACAGCGGTAACGAGAGATTTAGCAGGATATAAATTTGAGGCCTAGTATTTAGGCGCTGGGTGACAGGTATGGGTTTAGTGACAGAATTAGACTTGGAAATACACAGTAGCGGGTGTGTGTGAAGTTATTCTGAATGACCCAATGTGCACCTTGAATATTATATACCCTTTTAGGGATAGATTTCAAATAGCTCTGATATAACAGAAACCACTAAATTATGAAATTGCTAAATTGGGAATTGTATTTCAACCCAGAACAAAAAATGTGCTTTGACGGACACTAAATAACTTTCCCAGCCACAACAGGACAGCGGTAACGAGAGATTTAGCGGGATATAAATTTGAGGCCTAGTATTTAGGCGCTGGGTGACAGGTATGGGTTTAGTGACAGAATTAGACTTGGAAATGCACAGTAGCGGGTGTGTGTGAAGTTATTCTGAATGACCCTATGTGCACCTTGAATATTATATACCCTTTTAGGGATAGACAGGGTCGCCATCAGGGGGGTACAGCCGATACCCCAGTAAGGGGCCCAGACCCTGGGGGGGGGCCCGGGCAGTTCCAATGTAAAAAAAGAATTTTTTTTTTTTTTTTTTTTTTTTTTTTTTTTTTCCCCTCTCATTTGTCAGTGACTTGAGTTGAACTTTATTGCATCGCTAGAGGGGGGCAATTGATCATTCCTTGCTAGTGATGTCCAGTTCATGAACGAATCATTCATTTGAATCGATTCAGTTCACTGAACCGGAGGAGTCGATTCCTCTGACTGAGACGATCCGTGTGAAGCCGCTCAGTCTGAGTCAGTGAGTCACACAGCACACAATAGCAGAGCCGCTGGCAGCAGGGAGGGACTCGGGAGGAGTGTAATCTGATCCTAGAGTGGAAGCTGCTTCTGCCTGCCCCTCCCCTCCCCGCCCACCAACCAATCAGAGCTGAGTCAGTGAGTCACAGCACACAATAGCAGAGCCGCTGGCAGCAGGGAGGGGAGGGACTCGGGAGGAGTGTAATCTGATCCTAGAGTGGAAGCTGCTTCTACCAGCCCCTCCCCTCCCCGCCCACCAACCAATCAGAGCTGAGGCAAGGCAAGCACTAGCAGCTCTGAGTCACACTGTGCAGGGAGTCTAAGAAAGAATCGAATGAGTCTCAGTTTAAAAGAATCTAAAGATCCGACTTAGTTAGAGACTCATTCGATTCTTTGAGTTAAAAGAGTCGTGAGTCACTAGAACAGTTTACACTGAGGCTGATGCTTTTGTTGCAGCAGTGATAAGATTAAGGGACAGGAGCAGAGAGATAAGAGAAGTGACAGATGACTGTTGCTCAGAAGCCATGAGATTTTAAGGCTACTTTCACACTAGCGGCAGGACGGATCCGACAGGCTGTTCACCCTGTCAGATCCGTCCTGCCGTTATTTCGTCGGACCACCGCTCCGTCCCCATTGACTATAATGGGGACGGGGGTGGAGCTCCGGCCCAGCACGGCAGTGCATGGCGAAAGGCCGCCGGACTAAAAGTACTGCATGTCCAACTTGTTGTGTGGTCTTTGCTCAGGGGTAAAATGCAAAGCTGTTTTCTGGATTATCCCACAGGGCCATGATCCTCCATCATTGTTATTAACCCCTCCCTTGCCAGCCCACCCAGCCCTTTTTAGCTTTGTGTTCAGCTTTGAAAAAAATGTTTAGGCCATGAAGGGGTTAATTAAGTGTTGGAGGGGGTGGGGGGTGTTATTGTGTATATTGTGTTTGGGATCCATTTAACAAGTTTGACCAGTTGGGTTTGAGAGTGGTTGAGTGTCATCCACAGATCCCTCATAACAGTGCGTCACCCACAGACCCCCCCATAACAGTGCGTCACCCACAGACCCCCCCATAACAGTGTGTCACCCACAGATCCCCCATAACAGTGTGTCATCCACAGATCCCCCATAACAGTGTGTCATCCACAGATCCCCCATAACAGTGTGTCATCCACAGATCCCCCATAACAGTGTGTCATCCACAGATCCCCCATAACAGTGTGTCATCCACAGATCCCCCATAACAGTGTGTCATCCACAGATCCCCCATAACAGTGTGTCATCCACAGATCCCCATAACAGTGTCATCCACAGATCCCCATAACAGTGTCATCCACAGATTCCTCATAACAGTGTGTCATCCACAGATTCCCCCATAACAGTGTGTCATCCACAGATCCTCCATAACAATGTCATCCACAGATCCCCCATAACAGTGTGTCATCCACAGATTCCCCCATAACAGTGTGTCATCCACAGATCCCCCATAACAGTGTCATCCACAGATCCCCCATAACAGTGTGTCATCCACAGATTCCCCCATAACAGTGTGTCATCCACAGATTCCCCCATAACAGTGTGTCATCCACAGATTCCCCCATAACAGTGTGTCATCCACAGATCCCCCATAACAGTGTGTCATCCACAGATTCCCCATAACAGTGTCATCCACAGATTCCCCCATAACAGTGTGTCATCCACAGATTCCCCCATAACAGTGTGTCATCCACAGATTCCCCCATAACAGTGTGTCATCCACAGATTCCCCCATAACAGTGTGTCATCCAGAGATTCCCCCATAACAGTGTGTCATCCAGAGATTCCCCCATAACAGTGTGTCATCCACAGATCCCCCATAACAATGTCATCCACAGATCCCCCATAACAGTGTGTCATCCACAGATTCCCCAATAACAGTGTGTCATCCACAGATCCCCCATAACTGTGTCATCCACAGATTCCCCCATAACAGTGTCATCCACAGATTCCCCCATAACAGTGTGTCATCCACAGATTCCCCCATAACAGTGTCATCCACAGATTCCCCCATAACAGTGTGTCATCCACAGATCCCCCATAACAGTGTCATCCACAGATTACCCCATAACAGTGTGTCATCCACAGATCCCCCATAACAGTGTGTCATCCACAGATCCCCCATAACAGTGTGTCATCCACAGATCCCCCATAACAGTGTGTCATCCACAGATTCCCCCATAACAGTGTGTCATCCACAGATCCCCCATAACTGTGTCATCCACAGATTCCCCCATAACAGTGTCATCCACAGATTCCCCCATAACAGTGTGTCATCCACAGATTCCCCCATAACAGTGTCATCCACAGATTCCCCCATAACAGTGTCATCCACAGATTCCCCCATAACAGTGTGTCATCCACATATTCCCCCCATAAGAGTAAGTCCTCCACAGATTCCGCCCATAACAGTACGTCATCCACAGATCCCCCCATAACACTGTAACAGTAAACCTTGTGCTTTTTTTTTTTTTAAATGTGCCAGGGGAAGATTGCTAGGGTAGATTAGAACAAATAGTGTAGTTAGTGTTAGTGTAGGGTCCTGCTTAAAAGAGTCTACCTTGTCGTGGTAGCAGGCTTCATATTATTTGGTCAAAAATGAATTCCTTACTGAAATCACTGATTATCACTTTTTACTGTCTTTGTAGTTGTAAAAAAATTATGAAATTGGGGGTAGGTCCTTGGGGGTGAAGGGGAGGTGGAGTCAGGATGGATTCTAAAGGGGCGGGGCAGGAGGGGGGGCCCAGGCCTTGAGCTGTGTAAGGGGCCCCAAAATTTCTGATGGCAGCCCTGGGGATAGATTTCAAATAGCTCTGATAGCAGAAACCACTAAATTATGAAATTGCTAAATTGGGAATTGTATTTCAACCCAGAACAAAAAATGTGCTTTGACGGACACTAAATAACTTTCCCAGCCACAACAGGACAGCGGTAACGAGAGATTTAGCAGGATATAAATTTGAGGCCTAGTATTTAGGCGCTGGGTGACAGGTATGGGTTTAGTGACAGAATTAGACTTAGAAATACACAGTAGCGGGTGTGTGTGAAGTTATTCTGAATGACCCAATGTGCACCTTGAATATTATATACCCTTTTAGGGATAGATTTCAAATAGCTCTGATATAGCAGAAACCACTAAATTATGAAATTGCTAAATTGGGAATTGTATTTCAACCCAGAACAAAAAATGTGCTTTGACGGACACTAAATAACTTTCCCAGCCACAACAGGACAGCGGTAACGAGAGATTTAGCAGGATATAAATTTGAGGCCTAGTATTTAGGCGCTGGGTGACAGGTATGGGTTTAGTGACAGAATTAGACTTGGAAATACACAGTAGCGTGTGTGTGAAGTTATTCTGAATGACCCAATGTGCACCTTGAATATTATATACCCTTTTAGGGATAGATTTCAAATAGCTCTGATATAGCAGAAACCACTAAATTATGAAATTGCTAAATTGGGAATTGTATTTCAACCCAGAACAAAAAATGTGCTTTGACGGACACTAAATAACTTTCCCAGCCACAACAGGACAGCGGTAACGAGAGATTTAGCGGGATATAAATTTGAGGCCTAGTATTTAGGCGCTGGGTGACAGGTATGGGTTTAGTGACAGAATTAGACTTGGAAATGCACAGTAGCGGGTGTGTGTGAAGTTATTCTGAATGACCCTATGTGCACCTTGAATATTATATACCCTTTTAGGGATAGATTTCAAATAGCTCTGATATAGCAGGAACCACTAAATTATGAAATTGCTAAATTGGGAATTGTACTTCAACCCAGAACAAAAAATGTGCTTTGACGGACACTAAATAACTTTCCCAGCCACAACAGGACAGCGGTAACGAGAGATTTAGCGGGATATAAATTTGAGGCCTAGTATTTAGGCGCTGGGTGACCGGTATGGATTTAGTGACAGAATTAGACTGGGATATGGCCAAAAAATAACCACACTATTGCTGGTTAAATGCACTTGGTGACGGGCGCAGCTTGCCCCTGATGTAGTATATGGCCAAAAAATGAACAGACTATTGCTGGTTAAATGCACTTGGTGTCACAGCTTGACCAACCACACTACTGAGGGTTAAATGCACTTGGTGACGGGCGCAGCTTGCCCCTGATGTAGTATATGGCCAAAAAATGAACAGACTATTGCTGGTTAAATGCACTTGGTGTGACAGCTTCACCCTGATGTAGGCTTTAGCCAAAAAACAACCACACCATTGAGGGTTAAATGCACTTGGTGACAGGCGCAGCTTGCCCCTGATTTAGTATATGGCCAAAAAATGAACAGACTATTGCTGGTTAAATGCACTTGGTGTGACAGCTTCACCCTGATGTAGGCTTTAGCCAAAAAACAACCACACCATTGAGGGTTAAATGCACTTGGTCGCAGCTTGGATGCACTTGGTCGCAGCACCGCACAAGACACAAAATGGCCGCCGATCACCCCAGAAAAAAGTGACTGACAAACGGTCTGGGCAGCCTAAAAACAGTGAGTGAGCATTTGAATTTCAGCAGCTCAATGATGCACAGCTGCAGATCGATCGATTAATCAAGTGAAGTCCTTTGGAGGAGTTAATCTGCCTAATCTCGCCCTACTGTCGCAGCCGCAACCTCTCCCTACGCTAATCAGAGCAGAGTGACGGGCGGCGCTATGTGACTCCAGCTTAAATAGAGGCTGGGTCACATGGTGCTCTGGCCAATCACAGCCATGCCAATAGTAGGCATGGCTGTGACGGCCTCTTGGGGCAAGTAGTATGACGCTTGTTGATTGGCTGCTTTGCAGCCTTTCAAAAAGCGCCAAGAAAGCGACGAACACCGAACCCGAACCCGGACTTTTACGAAAATGTCCGGGTTCGGGTCCGTGTCACGGACACCCCAAAATTCGGTACGAACCCGAACTATACAGTTCGAGTTCGCTCATCCCTAATCGTTGACAAGGCCTAGCAGACTAACTTCAGGTGCCACAACTGCCGGGAGCCCAAGACGAGCATCCAGATAGTCATGTATCTGCATCTAGAATTCAGGAATGACCGGACACTCCCATACCATGTGCATTAGGGTCCCCCTGCCATTTCCACACCTTGTACACGTATCTAAAGCAAGTTTATGCATGCGTACCAGTCTCACTGGGGTATAGCAGACTCTGTGTAACCATTTCGTCTGAATCAGCTGATCCCATGCACAAATCCATTGTCTTATTCTTGGTGTCCATCTCATTCAGTCTTAATTGTAATTTTCAATTAGCTGGATCTCGTTATACTGTGATCACAGTAAGGTTTCTTCAGTTTGGTCATTTGTAGTTAAGTGGAAAACCTAGCAACTTTTTTCCTTGCAGCTCACCACAGTCTCAAAACAATTTCTTAAAATAAGTTTTCCATGCTATATGTGTATTGCCTATTGTTGACTGATAATTAGAGAAAGGGGTTTTGACCCCAGTTGGTGTTAACTTTGCTAAGTTTAACTTGGGCTACTTTCACACTCGCGTTTGGTGCGGATCCGTCTTGTATCTGCACAGACGAATCCGCACCTATAATGCAAACGCTTGTATCCGTTCAAAACTGATCCATTTGCATTATTCATTAAAAAAAAGTCTAAGTCAAAACAGATATGTCTTGACTTACATTGAAAGTCAATGGGGGATGGATCCGTTTTCAATTGCACCATATTGACCCCATTGACTTACATTGTAAGTCTAGATGGATCCGTTAGGCTTCGCATAGTCAGACGGTCACCAAAATGCTGCAAGCTGCATTTTAGTGACCATCTAAAAAACGTAACGGAGACCAAATGCAACCAAATTTATGCATTCTGAACGGATCCTTATCCATTCAGAATGCATTGGGGCTGAACTGATCAGTTTTGGGCAGCTTGTGAGAGCCATGAAACGTATCTCACAAGCGGACCCAGAAACGCCAGTGTGAAAGTAGCCTTAGAAAAAACTGATGGTCCATTGACTACAGTCCAAACTAGAGTCTACTAAGTGAACTGAGTGAACTGCTTATAATTGGAAAACCCATTTACAGCTCAAAGGGGTTGGCAAACGAAAAACATTTATCACCTATACATAGTAGTATGATCGCTGGGAGCCCAACCACTGGGATGCCTTCCGATTATGGCCCCCTGTAAGAATGCAGCAGTGGTCAAGAATGTACACTGCCACTCCAGTCAATGTCTATCAGGGTGATAGAAATGTCTGAATGCTGTACTTTACTATCTCCACCAGTCCCATAGATATTCAACGAAGTGTGCATATATGTTCACAGATCCATTCAAATGGAGAACACAAGGCATCCATTCTCAAGATTGGTGGTAGTTGAAGTAGTTGGACCCCCACTGGTAGTTGCAACAGTTGGACCAGATTACAGGTGTGGATAGGTGAAACATGTTTTTGTAGGCCTACCCCTTCAAAGGGGAGCCAGATTGGCAGGGGTCCAATACGCCACACCTCCACCGATCAGCTGCTACCTTGTAGCTCTGGTGCTGGAAGCCAGTGCTGGATATATACAGCTCCGCCCATTGTGTAGTGGATGGAACTAGTAATTGCAGCACCGGAGGTGCGTGGTGTTGAATCCCTGCCAATCTGAGCTTGATGGCCTATCCTGAGAATAATCAAAAACCTGGACAAACCCTGGACCCCCACTGAGGATAGGCCATCAAAATCAAAATCCTAAACTTTACTGTCCAGCTTTCACATTCACAAATGGCCATTACCTGGCAGTTCTGATGTTTGTTATCACTATGCTAGGTCATTCGTCCTTGCTTTACCAACACTATGCATCATTTCTACTTACTTTGCAGTCTTATAATATTAAAAATAAACAGAAGCAGTATTTTATTGGACATACAGAGTATATACCTGAGTCTAATTGAAGAATGGGCTTCATTTTACCATGAAGCAACCTCTAAATCTTTTCTTAGCCACCTGCAGTTTGCTGGTTCAAGACTAATTAAATCCTTAATTTTCAAATACCTCTTTTAGTTCTGTCATTTTCAATAACATCATGAAAAATGCTGATTAATGGTATACCAATAGAAGCAACATTGCAAGAAAAAAATCATGACATGGAAAAATGTGTCTGGAAAAAGTAACAAACCCTTTGAGCAGGCCTCAACAGAACCAGGAGTCTGATCCAGTTATCTTTAGTTTATTTTTTGCTTTGTTAATAATAAGCTACTAATGGAATAAATTAAGTGCAAAAAGGTAAACAATTAGGAAGTTCACAATTTTTATTTTCATGATGCAGGAGGAAGATTAAGGAGCTATAATATGAAAAAGTATTGATGAAAACCCAGATTTGACAACTATTGATTGTATGTCAGATATTGCCCTTTCCCTCAACACCCATTCCCATTGTAAGTCATAAAGATATTTCTAGCAGATATGAATGAAGTTCTATCTAGATGTCACAGTCTGACACTAGCCAATCAGAGCTACCAGGGACACATCCCCAACTGTTAACACCCATCTAGACTTTCAATGCAAAATGCTAGTAATTCATTAATGATTTCTGGCAGAAATAATAGAGAAATGGCACAATACAGAGTCATAAGAATAGATGCTTCAGGATAGTTATCACATGGAGAATGCAATCAGTTGCTAAAACAGACATGTCTGGATGACCACACCGTGACAATGTTACTGTCTTGATGGCACTGCTGATAGCATTATCTGTGGTGTTGTCAGGGACATCCTTACACCGAAAAATGCCATGAAATAAAATGTGTAAACATTTGCTGTGGTATATCGAGCAGTAATGGTGGATTTACACAGGATGATTCTGCAGCTGATTGTCGGGAAGGAAGCGTTCCTTCCCGACAGTCGGCTGCTCACTCAAGGAAGGAGAACACTGCATTCACTGCAACACTGCTATTGCAATTCCTCATACTCATACAGAATCATGGTCTCTGAGCAGCAGATTGCTGTTTAGACAACACGATCTGGAACAAGCGTTTCACTCGTTCATTGGGTGATCGGCAGCACATTTACATGGGCAGATTGTCGGGAACGAATGTTCGCAGGAAACGGTCGTTCCTGATAATAAATGCAGCTTAACTTAGAACCCTAATTCTATACCTGGTCTCTTTGAGGGGCACTGGAAAGAACATATCATGGAGACCCAGGACACCCTGGTCACTATATAATTTTTTTCTGTTTTTGTAATATATTGCATAAAATCTAGTAACTACAAAAATAGTACTTTAAAAAAGTAAGAATACTATACTTTCTAAACCCTGGGGATAGCAGAGGACATGCAGTGCAGGAGAGTGTGTGCATTGACCTAATCAAATTGAGGCTGAAAGCCTTTTTTCACTAACAAACAACAGTCGTCCAGCTTTGTAAAGGTACTCTGTCTGTACAAGGAACGGTGACCTGGTAATGTTAACTCTTGGCCCAGTTTCTGAAACAGATGAGAAATTGACCAATCATTTATCATCCTGATGACACACCAACTTTGACCATCGTGCATCATGTTCCTTCTTACTTTTTATGGGTGTATAAACTGCTGGCAGATATTAACCAAATGGTTTGTGTACCAAGTCTAAGCTTTTTCCATGATTACTGTAAATCTGGAGATTCCATTTCCAGCTTACATTTCCTACTACTTCAACCATTTAACTAATGTAGAAGAATACGTTCTTTCAGTTCCATTTTGAAGGAAACTAACATTTTACCAGAACAGAATATTTCCTTGTTCTAAAGTAGCTTGCCATAGGAAATAGAAAACTATATCTGCTGTACACTCATATAGTGTCTTCCTTCAGTCTTTTATGTACAGTATGTTATAAGACACTTTTATTAGTAAAGCTTCAAGATATTCACCAATGAAACACATGGCACAGATAGTTTGTCTCTTAAGCTTCCCCAGGTGGGTTCTGCTTATCATGCGGTGGGATATCCTGATAATGTTAGAGGGGTCTCTATTTTAATTGCAAAAAGTCTCCCATTTCAGCTCCTTTCTGTTCAAATAGATGTCTCTGGGTGCTATCTGATTTTACAGGCCAGTATTAGAGGGTAACAGTATTTACTCATAGGTCTCTATATTCTTCCTTCATTTCATAAGGAGGTCCTAGATTGTGTCATGAACAAGGTAGCTATGTGTTCTGGGTGATTACAATGCAATTTTGGATCCTATAAGTAAGGGATAGGGTATATCCCCAGTGCTTTTTTTGTGGAAAAAGCTTTTTCCCAGGTTAGCTAGTAAAATGCTACAGACATATGTGCGTGGGGGATTGGTGCTGCCTAACTTTTCTGTTTACTACCCGGCAGTACAACTGAGTTGTGTGGCGTGGTGGAATACACTGGATCAGAGCAATCCAGCTGTGGTGTTGGAGTCTGTCCTAGTGGGTTCTTATGAAGCTCTCACAAATTTACTACTAGTCAGGCCATTATACTTCCACTATGGCTGCTATGGTGGCGGTATGGGTCAAGTGGGTTAACATTCATACGGTTATGGCAGAGGGGGAGGCATGGTCCCCCTGCCTTCCGTTATGGGCGGAATAGTAGTTTTCCCAGATATATTTTCCTTGCCTGACTTTGAATTTTGGCCTCAAAGGGGGTTAAGATATCTCACTCAGCTTTACGAACAGGGTCTGTTTAGGTCCTTTAATAGTCTCAAACTGGAATTTAACTTGCCCCAGCTTTTTCTTTACAGATATTTTCAACTTTGCCACGCCTGCATTGCTCAGTTTGGCAAGGGTCCTCTGATGCTGGAATGTGGTCCAGTTGAGTTGGAGGTTAGGAGGGTTTGATTATGCAAACCGGTTTCAAACTTGTATGCAACTCTAATGGCCGAGCAAAACTCTACTCTTAATAAATGTTTTGCCAAATGGAAGCAGGATATTGAGGGCATGGAAGTAGCTCATATGATAGAACTAAGCTTCACTTGGAGGTCCACAGTTGTTAGCACCAGGGACTAACTCATACAGCTGAAATGACTGCATAGGGTATATTATACCCCTGGAAAAAAATTTAAAATACATAAATTACCCACCTCTCATTGTACGCAATGTGGTCATGACTGTGGTTATCTCTTTTATATGGTGTGGCAGTGCCCGGTTATGCAGAATTTCTGATCCAAGGTACATACTTGTGTAAGATTGGGTTACCGGGCATCTGCTCACCTATAACAAATCTATTGGGTTTGGTGAATGATGTAATCCCCACTAAATATGGTAGAAAACTGTACCTACTACTTATGTATTATTCAAGGAAGACCATTCTCCTTAATTGGAAGACCCCCAAAACTCCTACTTAGGGTCCATTCACACATCTGCAAGTGTTTCCGTATTTCCGTTTTTCCGTTCCGTTGAAAGATGGAACATGTCCTATTATGGCCCGCAAATCACGTTCCGTGGCTCCATTCAAGTCTATGTAATTACTGTATACTGTATATGCCATACTGAAAAACGGAATGGAAAAACAGAACGTGTAATGGCAACGCCCCCATTGCGCCTAAAAATTCTCAGCAATGTGGACACATATGAACATGGGAACAACACAAGTACCTTCAGCTGTCAAGTGCCGTGCAACAGGTCAGCCACTGTAGCACGTGCAGGGTGAGCATTCAAATAAATGGCTGTCCATGTAAGTCATGGACTTCTCAAGAGTTGGCAACGTTCTTATGGACATAGGGGTAGGGCTTGTTTTCGGGAGACAACCTCTGTAATTACCTTAAAATCAGAAAGACCAGATTTCCGCAGGTAGCCATATTTGACACCCGAACATTTTATTTTACTAAATCTGGAATCATTTTCAATAGGAAAGGATGGCTCAAATTCAAGCTAGCTGTACCATGCCATAGCACCAGTCTGCCCGCAACCTCTGCCTTATTCTATCATAGAAACTTTAAAGCTGTGGGCCACTTGTGTTTTTCTATCCAAAAGATATTTGATTAAATTAGATTTATTGTTATTTATTTTGACAGAATAGATGACAAGCGAAGGCTTGGATAAAAAAAAGTCTTGTGCGGTATTTGCTTCAAATATTTAAAATTTGACGAACAAACTTTGCGCCTATTTCTTTTGAGCAGAAGCACACAATCATCATTCTTCTGGAATGAATGGAGTTGTTGAAGGATGTACTTCATGTTGTTTTATCTGGGCAAGTTCTTTTCACCCTTAGGAAGATAGATAATTAGCTATTTTGCACAAAATGGGACTTCTGTTTACTATGGAGGCGTTATTTATTTCTCCATGATAAAACTGGAAAAGCAGTCCAACAAACACAGGACAAGTACACAGATTGTAACGGTAAAGGAAAACTCCAGCAAGAGAGCACAAAGTCCCTTCCAACTATGCTCTTCCAACTGCCCACCTGTAATGCTATTTAACTTCATATATACCATCCTGCGCTAGGCTTTCACCACCATTTTCATCTTACTGGCAGCTGAGACCAGATGTAGAGCTGCACAGCGTGCACTGGTCCTCCACAAGAGTCTACTATCAGAGGCAGAGTACTCCATTAAGTGTCAGGGTTGCCAACCATCCAGAAATTTCTGGACAGTCCATAAAAATAGGCAACCTTTTTCCTGTATCCCTAAAAAAAAAAATTGATTTGTCCATAATTTTTTTGAGGCTGGTGGTTATGGATGAGTGAATTGAAGTGAAATGAATTGACTTCAATCCAATTTTAGTGTTAATCTCAGATGCCTAGATCAGTAATGAACACAGCATCTGAGGGGTTCAATGATGAGGGGCGGCTCAATCGTCGATCTCCATCATAGGCTTTGTGACAAAGTAATTTATCACAAAATGAATTTCTTAGCGAAATTTAGCGAGGCAGCCGAATCAAATTTTTAATAACTTCGCTTAACACTACTACTGGTGGTTCATGACTAGATTATTTTGTTGGTAATTATCATCAGTTTACAGCTCACATTCAATGCCTGTTCATCGGGTGATGATGATTGATGTGCCTGCATGAAAGACAGTGTTTCTGGGCAGCAGATTGTGCTACCTAAACAGCCATCTGCTGCCCAGAAACAATGATTGTGTATGGGGACGAGGCATCGCTAAATGGATCCCTCATCCTCATACTGTGAAGAAGATGTGTTTCAATTCTGGCTTGTATTCAGTCATTGCTATTCGAGGCAATTCTTTAAGAGTACTTTCACACTAGCGTTAAAGTTTTTCAGTATTGAGTTCAGTCATAGGGGCTTCAGTTTTGTCCACAATAATTGTCAATAGGGACAAAACTGAACTGAACATAACGGAATGCTCCAAAATACATTTCGCTCCGTTCAGTGGGTTTCCCAGACCGGAGAGAAAACCGCAGCATGCTGCAGTTTTCTTTTCGTCCTGGGATGTGGAGCAAGAAGGATCCGTCTTATCAGAGGAGATAGCGCAGCCTAGATAGTAAAAGCTGGCCGGACCGCTCCCCTGTGACCCGCAAATGAAGGATCAAGGAGCCGGCATGCGGCTCGCGAGCTGCGGCTTGGTCACCCCTGCTTTAAGGTGAATACTTTTAGTCTGGTGCCACTTGCTTGATTTGATGTCCTTAGTTGCTGCACTACTTTTTTATTTGGAAATTGACCACAACCTACTATACGCGTTAAAAGGGGATCTCTTCTCCTGGACAACCGTAGCTCTGATATCTTGATAGCCCATTATTATGATGATGGTTGGGTTCACAGAAGGATTCTCCAGTAATCTAGTTGGATAACTTAAATCTGATCGGGACCCCACTCAAACTGCCTAATAACTGACCGTGTGACTACCTCTACTTGCGGCCAACTCCAAACACTTTGGGCCAAAGAGAAGAAAGTTGCTTCTGTCCAGCAGTAACTCTAGGTGGGCACATATATTGCCTAAATCAGGGATCAGCAACCTCTGGCACTCCAGCTGTTCTGAAAGTACAACTTTCAGAATGCTCGGTTCACCTCTATAGGTGTTACATGAACAGCTGAGTACAGTATACATGCTGGGAGTTGTAGTTTTACAGCAGCTGGAGTGCCAAAGGTTGCTGAAACCTGGCCTAAATCCTAAAGGTACTGCACTATGAGTAAATAATACATTTGTAAGATTTAATGGTTATATTATGTAAAGCATAATGGAAAGTCCAGACAGTCCACCTGATGTGTCCAGTACCAGTGGTGACACATGCTCATTAGCTCGGACAGAACATCCAAGTGGTCTGTCTGAGCTAATGAGCATGTGTCACCACTGGTACTGGACCTCTTGTATATGGATGGTGGAGTGATTCCTGTTATGGTGCAGAACATATAGTGACTTCTTTTCACCAGCACTGGACAAACTAGGTGGACATTAGAAAAGGAAATCAAAAGAAGACCAGGGGGCGCCATAACAAGTATGTAATATAGAGAAACCGAAGCATTAAAACAAGTCAATATTGTTACTTTTTGTGTGATCTGCGTAATGTAACATTTAGTCAGGGGATATCCCATTTAACTGAGGTTCGATTTAGGCTCCACTTAAGTAAGCAGACAGTTTTGTGCATGCTAGCAAAAAGAAAATTCCTAGTGTGAACCTAACCATATACTGCATTCTGATTTTCACTGTTCAGGCATAGAGTTAAAATCACTGACAGGTAAACTGGATAACATTGTCTATCTTACTACAATAAGATCGTATTACAGTCCGATCACACATCTGTAGGCTGCTCTGGAAACACAAGTCCGATCCATGGAGATTCCATCTTGCCAATTACAAGTCTTAAAGGATCTGCTGCCTTTTTGTGCTGAATACCATAGGACACCTTTAGAGGTTTTCTGGAGTATATGCCTCTATGAACACAGCTGTCTTGGTAACACAAGGGGGACCAACACAAACACAATATTAGGCAGGTAGTTTTAATGTTATGGCTGTTGTGTGTATCATTTAAACAATTGTCTGCATTTACTACCAGGCATATATTCACACATTAATTTTAATTTGCTTGTTTCTTTTAACTTCTCAGTTTTCTCGTTTCCTCCCTTGTGGTAAGTAAATTCCATTACTTTCCTTGACACTGGCCCCTAAGATTAAAGGAAGGATACACAACTTTTGAAATCTGATAATGCTCTTGGAAGTTATAAAACAAAAAGTTTAAAACCAAATACAGAGTAGCAGAAATGGGTTACTGATCCAGTAATGAGGGGCCCTCACATCCAACATGAGACAAAAGCCATGTTGTACAGTATTTTGTATTTAAGTGAGAAGCAGAGGGTGTAGGTTATAAGAAACTTCAAAAAGTCGAGTTTTCACACTCTACGGGAAAAAAAAAGAACTCAGCCATAACAGTGAACATTTCGAAAAAGTTAATGCAAAGGGAAAATGGCCAATGTAGCCAATAACTTGGGCTGATTTGAATGCATTTCTCTTGAACTACAATTTTTCCACATAAACTCCTTTAGGTCAAGTTTTCACAGTGGATTTTCCACATGGATTTTGGTGAGTTTTATGCACTAAAATCAGCAAGGAATCTGCTCCTAATTAGCCTCCCATACAGAGTGTTTTTACTGCTCCTTGATTAATAATCTGCATCTCAGAAGAAAGCAAAATATTAATTATTTGTGCAGATTCCATATGGAAACTCTGACTGAAATCAACGAGAGGCCCAAAAACCACACCAGAATCTGTGTCAAAATCCACACCAAAAATGCAGTTTTCCATTTGTGGTGGATTTAAGACATCCCATTGATTTTAATTGGAATTTCCAGGTGCAATCCACACCAAGAATGGAATGATTTTCTTTGTGCAATGCGGATTACCACAGTAGGAAAAAAAAACGTTCTGTATGAACTAAAGGGCGGGATTTCTATTGAAAACAATGGGAGGTGGATTCTGTGCATATTTGGTTCAGAAAACATGACAAAATCCATGTGGAAAATCTACTGTGTGAATATGTCCTAAGGGTATAGCTACTCCATAATTTCTGCAGCAAATTTTCTTGTGTTTCAACAGCAAAATCCACAATGAATCCACATTACATGCAAACTCATCATGGGTTTTGATGCAGATGTGCTGCAGATTTCACCCTCATTATATTGCAAAGGGTGAAATCCACTGTGGAAATCTGCCTTTTAAATTGACATGCTGTGGGTTTGTAGACAAGTCAGTTTACGTTGATTTATGGATCCATCACTGGCATTTGCATAAAGAATGCATCAGAACTTACCAAAAAAACAGGAAGTCTAATTCCAGTCTAAAGAAATTTTCATCATAGGGATCCATGATGCTGTAAGTTCGGGGTCTTTAGGCTTGTGAATGGGGAGGCACTATGTTCATACAGAAGCGGCCTGCTGAACCATGTGCAGAAGCCTGTACAGCAGCAACAATACCCTGAGGAAACCAGATGATGACTGCCACACAACTCCAGGCACATTTACGGGAGGTAAGAGGCACCCAAGTGTCATGTCAGACCATTCAAAACTATTTACATCAGCTTGGTCTGCATGCTAGACAACCTGCAAGGGTACCTGACCACATGCGTCATCGTCTTGCATGGGCCAGGGAGCATCTACGCTGGATGAGGGACCAGTGGTGAAAGTCGATTCACGCTGAGCAGAAATGTCTGTCAATGATGTTGAAGACATCAAGGTGAGTGCTATGCATCAGCCACTGTTTGTCTTTGGTGGTGTTACACTGTTGGCAGATGTGTCAATACAGAACTGCCTTACACTTTGTGAATGGTACAGTGACAAGCCCATGCTACTTGAATAACACCCTTAATCTAGTCATTGTGCCTCTGCATGAACAACACAGGCCTAATTTCATCTTCACGGACAACAATGCGCCAGCTTATCGAGGTTGCATCATTAGGGAACGGCTGCTGGAGACTGGGGTACCTCAAATGGAGTGGCCTGCACTTTCTCCAGACCTGAATTCTATTGAAAACCTATGGGATCAGCTGAGTTGCCCGGTAGAGGCTCATAACTCTGTACCCCAGAACCTCAATGACCTGAGGGCCACCCTTCAAGAAGAGTGGGATGCCATACCTCAGCAGACAATAAGTCGACTTGTGAACAGCATGAGACGTCGTTGTCAAGCTCAAGGCCACATGACAAGTTATTGAGACATTGACATTTTTGTGGGGGTATACCCACCACTGTTGGCTTTTATTTCAATAAATTGTTTGAGATGAGGAAATCACCATTGCTGCTTCTACTTAAATGCCCTACTTTCATGATATAATATGACTGTAGTTTTCCATGAAATTCACCAGAAAGCCAAGTATCCCTTTTTGTGAGTAGTGTGTGTAGTTATTGTAAGGCCCTGTAGACTTTTATAGGTGTCAAATCACCTTGCCATATATCTGAGCTTGTACACTTTTTTTCTACTGAACATCCATATGCATGGGCCTAAAGGAAACCTATGAGCATTTTGCAGTTTCTAAGGGTACAACCACACGATCAGGTTTTTGCATGTAGTTTTGAAGAAGTGGATTCAAAAAAGAGGAGAAGTTGTATCAATCTATTATACTTTCTCTCCACTCTATTCCTGATTTTGGCTTCCAACCTTGTATGCAAAAACCTGACCATGTGATTGTACCTAACATTTTGTCTAGAATAGTCCTAAGGGCACACAGTAGTATTTTGGCCAATATTTAGTTGATTCACTGGATGCTCCATGTTGTCTTTTTCTGTCATTAGTCTTCAATGTTTCTACTTCCAGAAAGAATTTAAACATTTAACTGGTCCAGAATCTTTTAATCCATGTTTATGACATTTTTGCTCCAGAATCTACATGCTTAGTACGTGCTTGAATTCTTGATAGCTTTTGTTACTGCAGCTTTGGTCTCTTGGACTCAGTGTAAAAATCTATGTTATTACTTCCGAAATTTCCCAAGACTCCCGTCTTGCCCATAAGAGGTGTGTAAAACATAGATGGGTACAGTATGTACTGGTATAAGAATATTGCTCATTGTGAGGTGAACTGAAGACAATACCTACTTGATACATCACTTTAATGGTGCTGGTAGCTGAGAAGACTATTAACAAGATTCTCTCAACACACATCTGTTCCCACTATACAGATGTGCAGAGATTTATGTTACTATTTTCCGGAATATGTTAGTTTTATAATATGAAGAACCCTAGGAGAAGAAAGGCTCAATTCTCAATTAAAGCTGAATGTATGTATGAATGCGTGTTCTTAGGAAAACACTAGCACCAATGCAAAGAACCCACATGGTTTTAATTTTCCTGCAGTTATTCCACTGCAGGATCCTCTGTTAATTCTTGAATGAAGAACAATTCTCCTCCTTGTGTTTACGTGACCCCCAATAAAAAGTGGCATTGTGTGTCTTGAAATACAGTATGTCCTTATAAAATCTTTAGAAGGGGTAATCTGTGCTAATGCAAGAAGTAAGATGTTCTTTCAAAAAGGCCTGGTTCAGAAATTTTTTCCAATTTACACCCCCAAAAAAACTAATATATGTCATTCTGTTTGGACATCCATATGGCCACCATGTGTGTCTGTTTTTTTTTCTACACACATACACTCAAATGAAAAATTTTGATCACATACTTTTTTTTGTTGGTAATTTGGGGACATTTAAGCCCTGGACACAGCCAAACGTATGGATGGCTTTGGATACACCTTGGCCATTTTCAGGCCAAGATTGTCTCTGAAAATTCTGGGTTTGACAGATGCCAGGATATTCTATCTACCAGATATCATAATACAAGTAGTTTTGGAGGTGTAAGGGGTGAGAGAAGCCACCCCCTTGTTAAAATGCTCTGTCACTACAATGCAACTCCCCCAGAGGACAAACAGCATAGCCCATAATACACGAGCAACAATAAGCACAAAAGGGAAGGGAGTCTGCCACCCCTGTCAAAGTGCCAGGTGAGCACCTGGATCTGTTAAAGAAAAAGAGGAAGAAGGGTTAGTGTCACTGGGCCGATGAGAAGCTAAGGAGAATAGCTGAACATAACCCCTGGATCAGGAAGGTCTCCCTTGGGGCTAGTGAATTGCACCATTAGACTGTGTACTCTGTGAATATGTTGGTGATAAAACATTTGTAATTACCATGACCTCCCGTGGAATGAACATATGTAGAATAATGTTAAGTAAAGTTTTTGCTTGCTGCACAAAAAAAAAAATTACATGCCTCTGCCTGCCTTATTTCTGTATCATTCATAGAAACCCTAAAGTGCACCACTCCTACACTTTACATGTTAATGATACAGCGTACAAATACATTTTAGACAATTGAATGCATCCAATTTTGTGGCAAAGGCCCTTTCCCGGTCCTCCAAGACTGTTCCCCTGTGCATAACATAAGCTCCATAAAGACCATGGTTTGAAGAGTTTGGTGTGGAGGAACTCATTGAGCACCTTTAGGATAAGTTGGAATACGGATTGTGAGCCAGGCTTTCTTAACAAAAATCAGTGCCTGACCTCACAAATTATGTTTTGGCTGAATGGGCACGCATTCCCATAGATACAATCAAAAATTATGCTGAAAGCCTCCCCTGAAGACTGGCGGCAAAACGGGTCTAACTCCATATTAACAATCACAGTCTTAAAATAAGTTGTCCAACAGTCTCATATGCACATGATGGTCAGGTGTCCACATACTGTGGCCAGATAGTGTATAATCAATGTTACTTCATAATATATTTAATGGAATAGGCTCAAGATAATAACATCTCTTTTGATCTCTTACATTGTACTATGACAGTTCTACTATTCTTGGCAAGAATCATGTAATTAGTCACTAATATATCTTGTGGTTGATTATAGTTGCACCCACACAATGTGCTGATGCTACTGACTTATCAATGTTTGGGAGCAAGGTTTTGGTCCCCCTCTTTGATGGCCTAATAGGAAATGTGGGGCAACCAGTTAAGCCAGTTTCACACTGGTGTTAAGCTTTTTAAGCAGGCTGTTCCAGCAGGGGAAGAGCCTGTCGGATCAGTACTACCATTTGCACACCTGTACTGCCGGAAGTCTGCCTGGCCCCATTCAATATAATGGGGACCGGCTGGAGACATGGCCACAGAACGGCACATATGCCGAGAGGCGGCTGGACAAAAACCACACCGTGCAGCAGTGTTTGTTTGGCCATCTCGAGGCATATTTGCCGCGCTGCAGCCGGATCTCCAGCCAGTCCCCATTATAGTGAATGGGGTCGGGCAGAATTCCAGCAGCACACCACTAAATGTGCACTCATATAGATAACTTGCTGAAGCCATGACACCCATAATGCACTTCTCCTTTCTCTGCCGCAGCTTCAGCATGCCGTTAGCAAAGCCCAGCTAGTTTAAAGCTCCTCTCACCCAGTTAGTTACACAGACACACCCTATCACTATCCTTGTTTCTGCTGTGACGCACTCATGGACAGGACATCACAGGAAATAGAGTTGCATGGGTATGGTCATATTATCACAACCCACAATGGAAGATAGAAGCAGTAAAGGTAGAAGAAGAATACGTTACAAATCTACAGGTACCTTCATGATGTTGATACAAACCAGAAAACGCCTTTAAGGTGGGGTTTTGGGGGGCACTGGGTCCTGGATGCAAAGATCAGCAAAATCGTCATATATTAGGAAGAACTGAGCTAAATAATATTGCCAGGTTGGAGATTCACTTCTGGAAATTTAGAACAATGATTCATTCTGTTACAGTATTCTATGGAAAAGCAAATATGCAAATCAATGAACCTGTAGAATTAGCAAATGAGGTAAAACAATATGCCTATCTATAATATTTCCCCAAACGTGATAGATGTCCTATGAATTCTATTGTTTTTAGGTTTATTTTCAAAGCATATGCAAAAATCAAGAAAGCAAAAAGTATACACTCACAATATTGTACTTTTTGCTGGATTTGTATACAAAGCATTTTTTACCTATCTTGTCATCAAGCCCATATAAAACACTTCTAAGCGCTGCTATAGACTCCCATATGTTTACATGCAAAGATTGCAAGGCTGGATACGGGTGTCATTACAAGAATGTTGAGGAGATTCCAGAAAAGTCTTGCATGCAAAAAAAATATTCATATCAGTGGCCACCAAGTGATTTGGAATGAAGGCATTTACTTGCAAAATAAATGTAATAGAAGCTTATTTTCTATAGGCAATATTGTACACGTTTTCAAAGTCAGATATGATCAGAAGCAAGGAAGCCTCCCTGTGCTTGAACTCAAGTGTACAATATGGGCCTTCTTTTATATATCCTCAGGGGTATCCTTGATATCTGCAACATGAATGAGACATATTGTATCACCTTTACCATCTCAACAAGTAAGACAGCGCCCTCTAATGGCATACAAACACCATCAGTAACATTTTTGTACTTTATAATCATCCTGCGCTGAGGAAATTCAGAAGTCCAAAGCTTGGAGAGGATCAGCTCCACATTTAACACCTTCCGAACAGCATCAATGATCACTTCATATACACAAATATTAGTATATCTATACATTTCCTGATTGAACAACTAGGCCAGATTGCTTTGCACTAAAACACCTTTGTTTCCTTTGGATCAGGTTGGAAAAACAAGAGCTACAGATGACTCGTTCTGAATTTTATTACAGCAAGACGGTAAATACTAGACTCAAATATTTGTGAACTCTGTTAAATTACATTGGTATTTCCTGAATGTGCAAACATTCCTGGCTGGGTCATTTTTTCCAGTTAGAAAATGGTCCTTTGTTAATCAGGTCAGTATACGGTTTCTAATCAGTGGCTGGATCAGCAGTCCTTATAACGGTGGGGCTCAGCATTCACAGGCATGCTTCTATTGAGGCTACAATGCTACGGCAGGTGATTCGAGAATTCTGCATACCACATAGGTCAGTCTGAAGAGTAAACCATGGCCAATTCGGCCCAAGATGAAATCACACAAGCATAAGGACATATTTGCCATATAAGCAGTCTGAGGGGCTTCATTATTTATTAATTTTTAGAAAATATAAATAGTATTTTCGAATTTACTGAAAGTTTTAAAAAACATTTTGGGGGCTTTATAAACAAGCTCTTATTACCCATAAATGCATGAATTTAATAAGCATAATGATAAAGGTGGGCTCCCAAGTAGAAAGCATGTTTATGTTCCTACTGTGCAGCAGTAGCTAGGAGTGTATATTCCAGTATGTTTTCTTTTTCTTCGTTCTTGGTCTGGGTATTTTGGGCTCCCCCTTGGGAGGTGGGGGTATGAAAAGGCAAGTCTTTAGGAAGGTAACCGAACAAAGGCACCCATTCACACGCTGGCTTCTAGTCTATCAGAGAAAAAAATATGTGAGGCCAGTCTTTAACCTGAGATGCTGGCAGTCTGTACCAGATGTGACATAACTGAGACAAGGAAGAAAAAAATGTACATTCCACGAGGACAAAATATAGTTTCAAAAAGAGGTCTCTTTATTTTTTACATTTTTTTTAAACAAAAATTCCAAACCAAGGACCTTTGCTTTTACACATGACCATAGTCAGTGATAAAATGAATAACTAGAGAATAATTAGTATTTACTATAAAATGAAAGCAGCTATGGATTGATCTGATGTTATATAAAGGTGGCTACAGGATATTTTACTTCATGAAGGTGTTTAATGATACACATGGACACAAAGATATACTATGCATCCATTGTTACAACCATATATCCAGACAGCTTGCCAGTGGAACCCTATCAGCTCATCATAGTATTGCCCTTGTCACAGGCTGCCCTTGCCCCAATAACATAGTGACATACAAGGACAACATCTGCATGGAGTTTGTATGTTCTTCCCGTGTTTGCATGGGTTTCATCCGGGTGCTCCGGTTTCCTCCCACTCTCCAAATGACATACTGATAGGGAACATACCGTAGATTGTGAGCCCCATTGGGGACAGTTGGATGCTAATGTCTGTAAAGTGCTGCGGAATATAGTAGCGCTATATAAGTGCATACAATAAATATATAGATAGGTCACTGCTTCCCACAAAGTCAGTACACCCATCTCCTCCTGTTGTCGACATTCTTCTTCTCTTGCTGGTTTAATAGTTATGACCTTTTGATATTTGCATTTTGCATTCAGGAATTGTAAGGCACAATTGTTGCTCCCTAGTTCATCCCAGTTTACAGAGATAAGGTTCTTGACGGGGTTGGCCAGTTTATATTACTAGCTGCACATGCATGCAGCTAGTAATAAGCATTAATAAACTATTGACACAGATGTCCAATAATTGAATATGAATAATTCATGTCCCCCTGACCTGAGTGTCAGCACTGTGCTGGAATATGGCAGCTGATGGAGGATTCCATCCATCGGTAGCTTCCATTCATTTACACTGGGGACAGGCTGCACATGAATTTATCCCCCTGTGTCCCCCAAGCCTGAGCAATAGGTGTATCTAGTTTGCTAGTCCCTGCGTTAGGTGTGCTGTTCTGATTGTCTGACATTGTACCAACCTTTGCCCGTTTACTGACTCTGACCCTCCACTGCCTGCCCTGACCACGGACTAGGACTAGCTTTAGAAATATGCATGTGCACTGCCTGCCCTGACCTAAGCATGTTTCCTGACTTCGAGTACTGCCTGACGCTTGGTGCTTTACACCAATTACTCTGCCCCCATAGGTCAGCTGCCAAACACACCAGAACTATTCCAAGAGGTAGCAGCCTGGCGGCTCCCCTGAAGTGAAGACAAGATCCTTATATTAGGGTTAAAACCAGGGCATTGCCAGGATAACGCATTTAGGACTAGCCCAAAGTCAAACCGGGTGGGCACAGTGGATTCACATCCACTGTTTGTAACACTCTCCTTACTTAAAAATGCCATTACTTAATTTGTCTGAGCACCCCCATTCTTGAGCTACGTCCCCCTAACCACTTCAAATTTTCTCCATATGCAAATTTGAAGAGTTTAGCCATGGAGGTGCTTCTCTGCAAGGAGAAGTTCCTTCACCATTTTAACTCTGTCCATCTATCACAGACAGCATCAGACTGGCCTGCTGCAGCATGAGCTTGCGAAATATAGCAAATCTCACGAGACTTGCTATATACTAACTTCATCCGGGACATCTTTTCACTCAGGCTGGAGTGAGACTTTGCTACCACTGCCTCTGTCCAGTCAGTATGTAGTATACAGTGTATCTTGAGATTTGCTGTATGTAATTGAAATACTTTTCAGCAAACCACTGTCATTGTCTGAGATGTTTGGACAGCAGCAAAGCAGAGGAGAAACCTCCACTTGCAGATTTGGCAGTAGCTAACCACTTCAAATTGAGAAGGAAAAAAGAGGGTTATAGCCAGCTCACCTCCGATGTCCTATGTAGCGGTGCGCGGGGCGGACTCAAGCCAGTCCTTGATGTGAATTCAGGTAAGAAAGAAGGCTCCAGCACCAAACGTGGACGTTTCAACAATCCCAATCTTTATTCATCAACATGTTCCATATGGATACAGCAATCAGTGGCACTGTCTCCCACTTAATCCCAGAGAATCAATGCGTTTCGAACAATAGTGTTCTTAGTCTCCGGAGAGACTGGAGCCGGACCCTATTTCAACTTGGAACATGTCAGACACCTCAGATCATGACTAAGAACACTATTGTTCGAAACGCGTTGATTCTCTAGGATTAAGTGGGAGACAGTGCCACTGATTGCTGTATCCATATGGAACATGTTGATGAATAAAGATTGGGATTGTTGAAACGTCCACGTTTGGTGCTGGAGCCTTCTTCCTTACCTGAATTCACTTCAAATTGACATATCTTGTGCTGTAGGTTTAGGGGACATATCTCAAGAATGGGGGATGCAAGCAGATAAAATAAACAATTTCATGCTCAGAAAAGCTGCACTATTTAGTCACAATTTTTTATAAGGTTACATGTCCTCTTGAACAATAATCTAGTCAGTTGCAGAGGTGTACCAAATCGTCTAATAGGGAAAAGTACAATTTGTTAATGTTACTGTAACAAACTCATAATAGCAATGAAACAATAGTGGTTCTTCATTAAGGTGCTGTAATCCTTCCCTGATAAAGAGGAATCTGTGGCTGTTGTGGCAGATCCTGTAGTAAGACCTGCTTTTTGTAGCCTGAGGCACCCCTGCAGCTTTAGTCTCAACAGTAGATGTGCAATTTATGGGTTGTCTGCCACATTAGTTCCTTCATCACCTCTGATATGGTTCCTCTTTTGCAGCCTGTGCAACGACCCAGTGGTTCACTGCTAAAGGGTTAATACTGTGATTAACATTTAAAAACTTGATATTCAGGTTCACTACTTCAAAATGTTACTACTGTAATGATCATTTGTGCACTGTGTATCCCAAAAGGCTAAATATAGGTAGTAACTAGTGTGGGGACTCGCTCTGGTAGACTGGATTAGCGGATGCAGTATACAGGTAACAACAAGTTCTTTGGATCAAACAGTTCAGGGTTTTATTCACACTTTAGGCAAGTGACAAAGAAAGCAGTCATATTCAAACAAAAAGTCACTTGGTGTTGGTGGTAATTCACACCATATGGCAATTCTGCCTCAAAGAGTCTTTGCTGATAGCAGCACCAACCTATTTTCACGCCAAACAGGTAGCAAGACTTCATCCAGACACAAGGCTCCCAGATCCCAACACAGAGACATGGCTTCTAAGCCCAGCTGCCTATTTAAGGACAGCCAGGTGCTGCACAAACCTGGATTGGCATTTAAAATCCGGTCCGGTATTTGACCTCACCTGGCTGTAAATCAGCCCAGCAGCACATGCTGGGAGGAAAATACCTGTTTTCCCAGACCAAACCTCTCACTGTATCACACTAGATAAACTGTCAGTCTTTAGTTGGATGCTATAACCTTTAAAAAATGTCGTTGCAGACCCCTTTGGCGCTGCCTAGACCTTGATTGAATGAACTTCAGAATTGAGGTGTCTGGCATTAAGAGATCTTTTTTTATACAGTATAGTCAACGCGTTTCTGGGGCAGGCTTACCCCCTTCGTCAGGACTATTCTCTGACGAAGAGGGTAATCCTGCCCTAGAAACGCATTGACTATACTGTATAATAAAAAATCTCTTATTACCAGACACTTCATTTTTGAAGTTCATTCAATCAAGGTCTAGGCAGCGCCAAAGGGGTCGGCAATGACTTTTTTTAAAGGTTATTTCTCTTTATCTGCCACCTGTCTTGAGCACACGCAGAGGACCGCGGCCGCAGCCCAAGACAACCGCACGCTGGACACCAAATAACCAGCAAAGCGATCTACAGTTGATTGTGACTCTTCACAACAACATCTGGTAAGCAGACTCGTAAGCTCTTTAATACAACAAGCGTTTAATGCACATGTGGCGCTCTACTCTGCCAATTTTATCTCTACATATTTAGTTGTATGCTGGGAAACATGCTGGTCCTGCGCCCCCTCCCCCTGACTTGTAGAGTAGAGAGTGCCTTGGGTGTGCTGAAAAGTAGACCTAAAGAGAAGGCTTATCCAGGAAAACATCATTCCTGAAAGTGGAAAACTGACAGAAAGCAACTTTACTAAGGACCAAGCACACACAGAGAGAAAGCATTGAACAATTACAGAAGGTTGAGAATTATTTTAAAGGCCATGCTGAGTCAGTAGGGTAAATGCATGTTTAAGTCAACAGACTTCACTGCATGTTGAAAGACTTAATTGCTTCAGTCACCCACCCACCAAACGAACTGGCCATCCATTGAAGGATTGTACCCTGCAACTGGGAACTGCAGAAAGTATATTGCAAGTGATTGCATGCCTGTGGTTATTTGGAAAGATGGCATAGTGTATCTACAGAGAGACTCACGGAGTACTACTACTATCATTGCCACTAGTGTTGAGCAAAGAAAGCTTCGGATGTTACATCCAAAGTTGCTTCGTTCATAACTTCTGATTAATACAGTACAGAGATCCATCTCCGTACAGTATTACAATGTATGGGCTCCGATGAGCCAAAGTAAGTTATTCATGAAGTCATGCGCGACTTCATTCGTTCATAACTTCTGATTAATACAGTACAGAGATCCATCTCCGTACAGTATTACAATGTATGGGCTCCGATGAGCCAAAGTAAGTTATTCATGAAGTCATGTGCGACTTCATTCGTTCATAACTTCTGATTAATAGAGTACAGAGATCCATCTCCGTACAGTATTACAATGTATGGGCTCCGATGAGCCAAAGTAAGTTATTCATGAAGTCATGCGCGACTTCATTTAATAACTTTAGTAATTGATTTTTAAAGTGGAAAACCACTTTAAAACTTGAAGCAGAATTTGGCTTTATTTATTTATTTATTTCAACTAAACGGGCTTGGTCATTGCCTCTACCACCTACACGCTTCTGCCCTGCTGCCTTACACCAACAATCCACCATCATGAGCACTCCAACCACCACCAGGCAGGAGCCAGGATTAGCCACCATGAGGACTACAATCACCCTCATCGCCTTAGCCACCTTCCCCTGCAACCTCGTATATAGCCCCTGCATTTACCATGATGCCTTTGACTTACCAGAGGCAGAGGGGCATTATCGCATCACACTGTACCTGCTCTGCTCTATCTAAGGGCAGTGACTAACAGATCACTGACATCAAATTTCTGTTCCCAATCAAATTGCACAGTGTCAGTATATTCCTCTGTGTTGCAACTTCTTACTGCTTTTCACTGCCTCCTGTCTGCTCTTAGGCGACATTCACTGTGCAATTTAGCCCTCACAAAAAAAAGTATAATTTTAATCAGCAGCATCATCCCCCATTTAGCATGCCTGTTTTAATAGGGTTGGTCAGTGCTCTTTAAATCCCTGCTCATTGTTAATCAGCAGGATCAACCCTATCAGACTGGCTGACCTGTTACATGTGCACTTGGCAGCTGAAGGCAACTGCGTTGGTCCCATGTTCATATGTGCCCGCATTGCTGAGAAAAATGATGTTTTAATATATGCAAATAATCCTTTAGGCGCAATCGGGGCATTGCCGTCACACCTAGAGGCTCCTCTATCTCTGCCATGCCCTCTTCATTTTGATTGACAGGGCCAGGCATGATGACGTTTACACCGCCTGCCCTGTCAAAGTGAGGGCATGGCAGTTTCAGACAGAGCTCAGCCTCTATGTATAACGGTAACGCCCTCATTGCTCCTAAAGGCTTATTTGCATATTTTAAAACATCATTCTTCTTAGCAATGCGGGCACATATGAACACGGGACCAACACAGATGCCCTCAGCTGCCGAGAGCACATGTAACAGGTCAGCCAGTGTCATAGGTACAAATCTGTGGACAGATGCCCTTTAAATGAATATATCCCACTGAATTGTTCCCCACAAACATATATCAAAATACAGTACTTAGCTCCTGTTACTTTCTAACATGCTGTTGGCAGATCAGACATTCAACGTGATATGTTCCCTTGATGTGTCAAGACTCAAGTTGCATCCAAATTTGACCAGACTTTTAAATAAGTTACATACATGTTTTTGGGTTTTCTTTTATAACCTTCACTTTGAATGCAATGTATTCAGGTCACCCAGGGGTGACCCCAGGCAAAGCATTTCAGATATTCCTGACTTACTATACATATGTATATACAATCTTATGACTCCATAAAGTAAAGCACAGCTTCCTGTGGCACTGTTCCAGTGCACTGACCCCTAACAACCTTATCCTTCAGAGACAGGAAGTTAAACACAACTATACCCACAGTTTTTCCACTCCCACAATATGACTAAAGTTCTCTGCTCTTTGAACTAGAAGGTTCTCTTCACAATGTGGACTGTGAAATTTCAGATATTCACTTCAGCAGCTTATTTAAAATCCCCAGTGTATAAAGTCTAAAAAAATAAAATAAAAAAAGGTATGTCTAGCATGTCACACAATACTCACCACTGTGCAGCCAAGATCAGCCCTCCTGCTACCCATTTACCCGACAAAACGTCAATTCAGGAATTTATCACATTAAAGGGAACCTGTCACCTCCTAAAAACATCCCAAGCCGGCAGCAGTACCTTAGAGTAGCCAGCAGCATGTTTGTAACAATCCTTTTCTTCCTGCAGGTAGTTAAGCAGAAGCTGTAAAAACTTTCTTTTATCCCCTGCCCGGTGCGCTTCTCTAGTCAGACTTGAAGTCACGGGGGCAGCGGCCTCCTTGCTTCAAGTCACGGTAACCATGCCCCCTTGCCTTCCCCTTTGCTGTGATTGACAGCGCTTATGCAAGACAGTTTGGCTGGCTTTGCCGAACTGCCGGCTGTCAGTCCCTGCGAAACACCCTTAATGACCAGGCCACTTTTTACACTTCTGCACTACACTACTTTCACCGTTTATCGCTCGGTCATGCAACTTACCACCCAAATGAATTTTACCTCCTATTCTTCTCACTAATAGAGCTTTCATTTGGTGGTATTTCATTGCTGCTGACATTTTTACTTTTTTTGTTATTAAATCGAAATTTAATAATTTTTTTTGCCAAAAAATGACATTTCTCACTTTCAGTTGTAAAATCTTGCAAAAAAAAGACATCCATATATAATTTCTTTGCTAACTTTATGTTCTACATGTCTTTGATAAAAAAAAATGTTTGGGTCAAAAAAAAATGGTTTGGGTAAAAGTTATAGCGTTTACAAAGTATGGTACAAAAATGTGAATTTCCGCTTTTTGAAGCAGCTCTGACTTTCTGAGCACCTGTCATGTTTCCTGAGGTTCTACAATGCCCAGACAGTACAAACACCCCACAAGTGACCCCATTTCGGAAAGTAGACACCCTAAGGTATTCACTGATGGGCATAGTGAGTTCATAGAACTTTTTATTTTTTGTCACAAGTTAGTGGAAAATGATTTATTTATTTATTTTTTTCTTACAAAGTCTCATATTCCACTAACTTGTGACAAAAAATACAAACTTCCATGAACTCACTATTCCCATCACAAAATACCTTGGGGTGTCTTCTTTCCAAAATGGGGTCACTTGTGGGGTAGTTATACTGCCCTGGCATTTTAGGGGCCCATATGCGTGAGAAGTAGTTTGAAATCAAAATCTGTAAAAAATGACCGGTGAAATCCGAAAGGTGCTCTTTGGAATGTGTGCCCCTTTGCCCACCTAGGCTGCAAAAAAGTGTCACAAATCTGGTATCGCCGTACTCAGGAGAAGTTGGGGAATGTGTTTTGGGGTGTCATTTTACATATACCCATGCTGGGTGAAAGAAATATCTTGGCAAAAGACAACTTTTCCCATTTTTTTATACAAAGTTGGCATTTGACCAAGATATTTATCTCACCCAGCATGGGTATATGTAAAATGACACCCCAAAACACATTGCCCAACTTCTCCTGAGTACGGCGACACCACATGTGTGACACTTTTTTGCAGCCTAGCTGGGCAAAGGGGCACACATTCCAAAGAGCACCTTTAGGATTTCACCGGCCATTTTTTACAGATTTTGATTTCAAACTACTTCGCACACATTAGGGCCCCTAAATTGCCAGGGCAGTATAACTATGCCACAAGTGACCCCATTTTGGAAAGAAGACTCCCCAAGGTATTCCGTGAGGGGCATGGCGAGTTCCTAGAATTTGTTATTTTTTGTCACAAGTTAGTGGAATATGAGACTTTGTAAGAAAAAATAAAAATAAAAAAAATCATCATTTTCCGCTAACTTGTGACAAAAAATAAAAAATTCTAGGAACTCGCCATGCCCCTCACGGAATACCTTGGGGTGTCTTCTTTCCAAAATGAGGTCACTTGTGGGGTAGTTATAATGCCCTGGCATTCTAGGGGCCCTAATGTGTGGTAAGTAGTTTGAAATCAAAATGTGTAAAAAATGACCTGTGAAATCCGAAAGGTGCTCTTTGGAATGTGTGCCCCTTTGCCCACCTAGGCGGCAAAAAAGTGTCACACATGTGGTATCGCCGTACTCAGGAGAAGTTGGGGAATGTGTTTTGGGGTGTCATTTTATATATACCCATGCTGGGTGAGAGAAATATCTTGGCAAAAGACAACTTTTCCCATTTTTTTTTATACAAAGTTGGCATTTGACCAAGATATTTATCTCACCCAGCATGGGTATATGTAAAATGACACCCCAAAACACATTCCCCAACTTCTCCTGAGTACGGCGATACCACATGTGTGACACTTTTTTGCAGCCTAGATGCGCAAAGCGGCCCAAATTCCTTTTAGGAGGGCATTTTTAGACATTTGGATCCCAGACTTCTTCTCACGCTTTCGGGCCCCTAAAATGCCAGAGCAGTATAAATACCCCACATGTGACCCCATTTTGGAAAGAAGACACCCCAAGGTATTCAATGAGGGGCATGGCGAGTTCATAGAAATTTTATTTTTTTGGCACAAGTTAGCGGAAATTGATTTTTTTTTTGGTATTTTCTCACAAAGTCTCCCTTTCCGCTAACTTGGGACAAAAATTTCAATCTTTCATGGACTCAATATGCCCCTCACGGAATACCTTGGGGTGTCTTCTTTCCGAAATGGGGTCACATGTGGGGTATTTATACTGCCCTGGCATTTTAGGGGCCCTAAAGCGTGAGAAGAAGTCTGGAATATAAATGTCTAAAAATTTTTACGCATTTGGATTCCGTGAGGGGTATGGTGAGTTCTTGTGAGATTTTATTTTTTGACACAAGTTAGTGGAATATGAGACTTTGTAAGAAAACAAAAAACAAAAAAACAAACAAAAAAAAAACAATTTCCGCTAACTTGGGCCAAAAAAATGTCTGAATGGAGCCTTACAGGGGGGTGATCAATGACAGGGGGGTGATCACCCATATAGACTCCCTGATCACCCCCCTGTCATTGATCACCCCCCTGTAAGGCTCATCCAAGACCTCTGGGTAACATTTACTTCACTTTTTCTTTTTTTCCAATGTTGATTTCTCCTCTAACTGGGGCTGACATAGTAGCCCCAGTTACAGGAGAAATGCACCCCCCAGAGAGGCTCAGTGCAGGGCTGTTTGAGGTCTGTGAAAGACCTCACACAGCTCCTGCACTCTCCGGTCCCGGCGGTCACATGACCGCTGGGCCGGAACAGGAAGCACATAGCGCTTCCTGCTCTCCATACACAGCGCTCGGTGAGCGCTGTGTAGGCCTTCTCTCTGGGTTGCCCTGCTGTCACTGACAGCGGGCAACCCGATCAGCAGCTGCACGATTAGCGTGCAGCTGCAGTTTCTGAACAGACGTTCTGGAACGTCCATTCAGAAATAAAGAACCACCTCCCGGACGTTTATAGTCTCAAGCAAAGAACAAGTGCATACTGTGATATATATATACACCCAACAGGATATATATGTTGGGTATGTATATCTCACAGTATGCACTTGTTCTTTGCTTGAGAAAGGCTCTAGTTTAGAGCCGAAACGTTGCATCACATGGGTGAATAAAGAAAACCTTTTCTGTGGATTCCAGGAGTGCTGTTCGTTTTTCTATTTATATACAAGGGGTAAGCAGCTCATTCCCCAGTGAACGTGCACCCAACCTTTCTAACCATTTTTTGTCAGTGCCGCCATTCTTCTATACTAACATATATATATATAAATATATATATATATATATATATATATATATATATATATATATAAATAGAAGACACCGCAGCACATCCGTTGGTGAAAAGTAGTGGATCTTTATTCACCCAAGCGACGTTTCAGTCCTCTTACTGGGACCTTTCTCAAGCAATGCATTGTAACAAACTGTGAGTTTATATAGTCATAAGTCATTAACATACATAAATGACAATCAAACATTCATGTGAAAAAAAAGGTGAAGAAATCTCATAAGAAGTAATTCAAATAAGGCTTCGTGCCTAGAAGATATATCCGATTCAAATAATCGGATTTTAAAGTGTCCAAGTATAGTGATTATGCCGTAACATTGAAAAATTACATAAGTGACAATCAAGAGTATAGGATAAACACATGTGTATACATAATTGTGAACAGACCTTGTGTGGAATCGGGCTGGCTCAATCATTGGCTGACACACTGTTGCGGACATCACCGCATGGAGACGGCGTCCCGGAACTCAAACTGCGCATGTCCATGATGTCATAACGGGGGCGGGCACCTGTTCCCGTGTACGAACATGGAACAGCAACTGCGCCTGTCTGTGACCTCACCAGAAGATTAATCAGATGATCTCGTAGGCGGGTATCACATGACAGGCTACGTTTTGTACATCATAAATAGAATAAGTATAGGAATTTTTCAGCAATAAGTAAATCGAAAGCAGCGGCTAATCAAAAACAATGTGCCACCCCGGATATAATTGCGGAAGACGTGCAGAGTAAATGCACCGTCATCCGGACTTATAAGTGAAAAAGGGTGAAGGCGGTACCTACCGTATTCACCCCATTTCACTCCATTAACCCTTCAGGTGTAATAATAATAATAAAAGCATCCTAATAAAGTTATATCATGACTTTTTGGTATGTATGCAGCTGTTGCGGGATGAGCCATAGAAATTCAAAAAGTGTCCAGCTTCATGTTGAGCAAAGCCCGTCCATCCAAGGAATCTGTAAGTGACAAGAATAAAAAAATATATTATCCAAATATATTCATTTAAAAGAAGAAAATTTTTCACTACAAAGGCCAATTGGGGCAGACTAAAGGGGAGTCATATAAATAACCATGGTTTGTACTCTACGTTCAAACCGCTCGGTTTCACAGTTTGTAACTTAAAGATCCATTCAGACTCACGTTTTTTAAGCATCTTCATGCGGTTGCCGCCAGTTCGCGGCTGTGGAACATGATCGACAATCATGAATTTCAAGTCGCCCTCAGCATGACCCAAATCCGCGAAGTTCGACTTGAAATTCATGATTGTCGATCATGTTCCACAGCCGCGAACTGGCGGCAACCGCATGAAGATGCTTAACCACCTCCGGACCGCCTAACGCAGATTCGCGTTCCGGAGGTGGCAGCTCTGCGCAGAGTCACGCATATATGCGTCATCTCGCAAGAGCCGTGATTTCCTGTGAACGCGCGCACACAGGCGCGCGCGCTCACAGGAACGGAAGGTAAGCGAGTGGATCTCCAGCCTGCCAGCGGCGATCGCTCGCTGGCAGGCTGGAGATGTGATTTTTTTAACCCCTAACAGGTATATTAGACGCTGTTTTGATAACAGCGTCTAATATACCTGCTACCTGGTCCTCTGGTGGTCCCTTTTGTTTGGATCGACCACCAGAGGACACAGGTAGCTGTGTAAAGTACCACCAAACACCACTACACTACACCCCCCCCCTGTCACTTATTAACTCCTTATAAACCCCTGATCACCCATGATCACCCCATATAGACTTCCTGATCACTTCCCTGTCATTGATCACCCCCCCTGTCATTGATCACCCCCCTGTAAGGCTCCATTCAGACGTCTGTATGATTTTTACGGATCCACGGATACGTGGATCGGACCCGCAAAACACATACGGACGTCTGAATGGAGCCTTACAGGGGGGTGATCAATGACAAGGGGGTGATCACGCATATAGACTTCCTGATCACCCCCCTGTAAGGCTCCATTCAGACGTCCGTATGATTTTTACGGATCCACGGATACATGGATCGGATCCGCAAAACACATACGGACGTCTGAATGGAGCCTTACAGGGGGGTGATCAATGACAAGGGGGTGATCACGCATATAGACTTCCTGCTCACTTCCCTGTCAATGATCACCCCCCTGTCATTGATCACCCCCCTGTAAGGCTCCATTCAGACGTCCGTATGATTTTTACGGATCCACGGATACATGGATCGGATCCGCAAAACACATACGGACGTCTGAATGGAGCCTTACAGGGGGGTGATCAATGACAAGGGGGTGATCACGCATATAGACTTCCTGCTCACTTCCCTGTCAATGATCACCCCCCTGTCATTGATCACCCCCCTGTAAGGCTCCATTCAGACGTCCGTATGATTTTTACGGATCCACGGATACATGGATCGGATCCGAAAAACACATACGGACGTCTGAATGGAGCCTTACAGGGGGGTGATCAATGACAGGGGGGTGATCACCTATATAGACTCCCTGATCACCCCCCTGTCATTGATCACCCCCCTGTAAGGCTCCATTCAGACGTCCGTATGCGTTTTGCGGATCCGATCCATGTATCCGTAAAAAAATCATACGGACGTCTGAATGGAGCCTTACAGGGGGGTGATGAATGACAGGGGGGTGATGAATGACAGGGGGGTGATCAATGACAGGGGGGTGATCACCCCATATAGACTCCCTGATCACCCCCCTGTCATTGATCACCCCCTGTAAGGCTCCATTCAGACATTTTTTTGGCCCAAGTTAGCGGAATTTTTTTTTTTTTTGTTTTTTCTTACTAAGTCTCATATTCCACTAACTTGTGTCAAAAAATAAAATCTCACATGAACTCACCATACCCCTCACGGAATCCAAATGCGTAACATTTTTTAGACATTTATATTCCAGACTTCTTCTCACGCTTTAGGGCCCCTAAAATGCCAGGGCAGTATAAATACCCCACATGTGACCCCATTTCGGAAAGAAGACACCCCAAGGTATTCCGTGAGGGGCATATTGAGTCCATGAAAGATTGAAATTTTTGTCCCAAGTTAGCGGAAAGGGAGACTTTGTGAGAAAATACAAAAAAAATCAATTTCCGCTAACTTGTGCCAAAAAAATAAAAATTCTAGGAACTCGCCATGCCCCTCACGGAATACCTTGGGGTGTCTTCTTTCCAAAATGGGGTCACATGTGGGGTATTTATACTGCCCTGGCATGTTAGGGGCCCGAAAGCGTGAGAAGAAGTCTGGGATCCAAATGTCTAAAAATGCCCTCCTAAAAGGAATTTGGGCCGCTTTGCGCATCTAGGCTGCAAAAAAGTGTCACACATGTGGTATCGCCGTACTCAGGAGAAGTTGGGGAATGTGTTTTGGGGTGTCATTTTACATATACCCATGCTGGGTGAGATAAATATCTTGGTCAAATGCCAACTTTGTATAAAAAAATGGGAAAAGTTGTCTTTTGCCAAGATATTTCTCTCACCCAGCATGGGTATATGTAAAATGACACCCCAAAACACATTCCCCAACTTCTCCTGAGTACGGCGATACCAGATGTGTGACACTTTTTTGCAGCCTAGGTGGGCAAAGGGGCACACATTCCAAAGAGCACCTTTCGGATTTCACAGGTCATTTTTTACACATTTTGATTGCAAAGTACTTCTCACACATATGGGCCCCTAAATTGCCAGGGCAGTATAACTACGCCACAAGTGACCCCATTTTGGAAAGAAGACACCCCAAGGTATTCCGTGAGGGGCATGGCGAGTTCCTAGAATTTTTTATTTTTTGTCGCAAGTTAGTGGAATATGAGACTTTGTAAGAAAAAATAAATAAAAAATCATCATTTTCCGCTAACTTGTGACAAAAAATAAAAAGTTCTATGAACTCACTATGCCCATCAGCGAATACCTTAGGGTGTCTACTTTCCGAAATGGGGTCATTTGTGGGGTTTTTCTACTGTCTGGGCATTGTAGAACCTCAGGAAACATGACAGGTGCTCAGAAAGTCAGAGCTGCTTCAAAAAGCGGAAATTCACATTTTTGTACCATAGTTTGTAAACGCTATAACTTTTACCCAAACCATTTTTTTTTTTGCCCAAACATTTTTTTTTATCAAAGACATGTAGAACAATAAATTTAGCGAAAAATTTATATATGGATGTCGTTTTTTTTGCAAAATTTTACAGCTGAAAGTGAAAAATGTCATTTTTTTGCAAAAAAATCGTTAAATTTCGATTAATAACAAAAAAAGTAAAAATGTCAGCAGCAATGAAATACCACCAAATGAAAGCTCTATTAGTGAGAAGAAAAGGAGGTAAAATTCATTTGGGTGGTAAGTTGCATGACCGAGCAATAAACGGTGAAAGTAGTGTAGTGCAGAAGTGTAAAAAGTGGCCTGGTCATTAAGGGGGTTTCAGCTAGCGGGGTTAAAGTGGTTAAAAAACGTGAGTCTGAATGGATCTTTAAGTTACAAACTGTGAAACCGAGCGGTTTGAACGTAGAGTACAAACCATGGTTATTTATATGACTCCCCTTTAGTCTGCCCCAATTGGCCTTTGTAGTGAAAAGTTTTGTTCTTTTAAATGAATATATTTGGATAATATATTTTTTTATTCTTGTCACTTACAGATTCCTTGGATGGACGGGCTTTGCTCAACATGAAGCTGGACACTTTTTGAATTTCTATGGCTCATCCCGCAACAGCTGCATACATACCAAAAAGTCATGATAAAACTTTATTAGGATGCTTTTATTATTATTATGACACCTGAAGGGTTAATGGAGTGAAATGGGGTGAATACGGTAGGTACCGCCTTCACCCTTTTTCACTTATAAGTCCGGATGACGGTGCATTTACTCTGCACGTCTTCCGCAATTATACCCGGGGTGACACATTGTTTTCGATTAGCCGCTGCTTTCGATTTACTTATTGCTGAAAAATTCCTATACTTATTCTATTTATGATGTACAAAACGTAGCCTGTCATGTGATACCCGCCTACGAGATCATCTGATTAATCTTCTGGTGAGGTCACAGACAGGCGCAGTTGCTGTTCCATGTTCGTACACGGGAACAGGTGCCCGCCCCCGTTATGACATCATGGACATGCGCAGTTTGAGTTCCGGGACGCCGTCTCCATGCGGTGATGTCCGCAACAGTGTGTCAGCCAATGATTGAGCCAGCCCGATTCCACACAAGGTCTGTTCACAATTATGTATACACATGTGTTTATCCTATACTCTTGATTGTCACTTATGTAATTTTTCAATGTTACGGCATAATCACTATACTTGGACACTTTAAAATCCGATTATTTGAATCGGATATATCTTCTAGGCACGAAGCCTTATTTGAATTACTTCTTATGAGATTTCTTCACCTTTTTTTTCACATGAATGTTTGATTGTCATTTATGTATGTTAATGACTTATGACTATATAAACTCACAGTTTGTTACAATGCATTGCTTGAGAAAGGTCCCAGTAAGAGGACTGAAACGTCGCTTGGGTGAATAAAGATCCACTACTTTTCACCAACGGATGTGCTGCGGTGTCTTCTATTTTTATATCATACACCTTGGTAAGGTGTTTTTTCCGCTTGCACCCTATTTTTTCTACTTGGAGTGCTGCCCTGAATTATCATTTATATATATATATATATATATATATATATATATATATACATACATACACACACACATATACCGTATTTTTCGCAATATAAGATGCACCCCCCCCCCCCCCCAAACGTGGGGGGGGGGAAACGGTAGTGTGCCTTATGGGGCAAATACTGCCATTTACACTGATACATCGCCGACTGCGATGCTGCCTAGCGCGGCCGGCGGTGTATCAGCAGGGAGGGAACCGGCATCTGGTGTTGTAATGGTAGCAGGGCCCGGTGCAGTCACTGTATTCTATTACACCGGGCCCCACTCACTGTAGTATTAATAGGTAACGTGTAGGCATGGGCACCGTTTTAAGCTATAGTAATCCTCTGCAGCATAGAGAAATCCATGTAGTACGGTACTCACTTGAAACTACTATAAGCAGGCCAGGCCGGCGGCGGCAGCGTAACATCATTCACTGCGTCACGCGCCTGCTCCATTCATAAAGTGGGGGGAGCAGGCGTGTGACGTAGTTAATGACGTTATGCTGCCGCCGCCCACCAGCGCTGCACCTACAGGAGTTTCAAAGGAGTAACGTACTGCATGGATTTCTCTATGCTGCAGAGGATTACTATAGCTTCAAACAGTGCCCATGCCTACACGTTGCCTATTAATACTACAGTGAGCGTTGCCTGGTGTAAAAGGAATACAATGATTGCACCGGGCCCCGCTGCCATTACAACACCAGATGCCAGCCCCTACCCCATTCACTATTTTACACAGGGACACTGTTATGGGGGGGATCTGTGGATAACAATGTTATGTGGGTACTGTGGATGGCACTGTTATGTGGGATCTGTGGATGGCACTGTTATGTGGGATCTGTGGATGGCACTGTTATGTGGGATCTGTGGATGGCACTGTTATGTGGGATCTGTGGATGGCACTGTTATGTGGGATCTGTGGATGGCACTGTTATGTGGGATCTGTGGATGGCACTGTTATGTGGGATCTGTGGATGGCACTGTTATGTGGGATCTGTGGATGGCACTGTTATGTGGGATCTGTGGATGGCACTGTTATGTGGATCTGTGGATGGCACTGTTATGTGGGATCTGTGGATGGCACTGTTATGTGGGATCTGTGGATGGCACTGTTATGTGGGATCTGTGGATGGCACTGTTATGTGGGATCTGTGGATGGCACTGTTATGTGGGATCTGTGGATGGCGCTGTTATGTGGGATCTGTGGATGGCACTGTTATGTGGGATCTGTGGATGGCACTGTTATGTGGGATCTGTGGATGGCACTGTTATGTGGGATCTGTGGATGGCGCTGTTATGGGGATCTGTGGATGGCACTGTTATGGGGGGGAATCTGTGGATGGCACTGTTATGGGGGGGAATCTGTGGATGGCACTGTTATGGGGGGGAATCTGTGGATGGCACTGTTATGGGGGGGAATCTGTGGATGACACATATATAGCATAAGATGTTATAGATATGTCATCCACAGATCCCCCTCATAGCAGTGTCATCCACAGGCTTTCAGCATGACAACGACCCAAAGCATACATCCAAATCAACAAAGGAATGGCTTTACCAGAAGAAGATTCAAGTTTTGGAATGGCCCAGCCAGAGCCCAGACCTGAATCCGATTGAAAATCTGTGGGGTGATCTGAAGAATGCTGTGCACAGAAGATGCCCTCGCAATCTGACAGATTTGGAGTGTTTTTGCCTAGAAGAGTGGGCAAATCTTACCAAGTCAAAATGTGCCATGCTGATAGACTTAAACCCAAAAGACTGAGTGCTGTAATAAAATCAAAAAGGTGCTTCAACAGAGTATTAGTTTATGCAACCACATTATTTTAATTTTATATTTTTTTCTTCGCTCTACCTAAAAGATTTCAGTTTTTTTTTTAATTGAGTGGTACAGTTTATAGGTCACATTAAAGGTGGAAAAAGTTCTGAAATTATTTATCTTTGTCTCATTTTTTTTACATCACAGAAACCTGACATTTTAACAGGGGTGTGTAGACTTTTTATATCCACTGTATGTGTATGTATTTATGTCTAAGTATGTGTACATATTATATATATATATATATATATATATATATATATATACACACATGAATATACATACACATGTATATATACTTATTTATATACATATATTTACACACGTGTATATACATTGCAATGCATGGGCAACAACAGTGTGTCCACTGTCTGCAGACGTGAACCCATTCACTTAAATGGGGTTTGCAATCTGCATCCGACAGTACTAGTTCGTGGTGCGGAGGCATGGACAGAAAACCCATGGATGCATGGATGCACTCCATAGGTTTCCGATCTCTGCTTCCATTCCACACCACACCGTATCTTTCAGATTTCAGTCCTATTCACTTGATATGGTGCGCACACGGCTGGTGCCTGTATATTGCGGACCCCCTGTTCGCGGGCCACAATACAGGCACAGGCAGGCTATGGTAATGTGCATGAGGCCTAAAACCATAGGTCCTTCCAGTATCCACAAAACAGATGGCTGGCACTCCACAACTCAGAGAATTCTTTTTCTCTTGGTGCTCAGTGATGAATTCACGCCACGGCATATGGCCATATACAACTCAAAATCAATGGTGGCTTGAATAAACACTTACCGTATTTTTCGCCGTATAAGACGCACTTTTTCCCCCCCAAAAGTGGGGGGAAAATAGCAGTGCGTCTTATACGGCGAATGTAGCTGATTTTGCCCAGTTTTCAATGATACACCCGCCGCGATGCCGCGCGGCGGGTGTATCAGCTGTGAGGGAGGAGGGGCTGGGGGCGGCATCTGCATTAATAATGACAGCGGGGCCCGTGCAGTGACTATTCTACTACACGGGCCCCGCTCACTCTATAATCATATCTCTCTAATAGTTAATTGTTGTATGCATGTAATCGCATAATGAGCGCTAATGAGCGCTGTGTATTACCGTACTTAAAACTAGAAGCGCTCGCCGTTCGGAGCAGAGAGGAGGCAGGAGGCAGGCCGGGAGGACGGGCACTTGCAACGTGAGTCATACGTCACGCGCCTGCGCCGCCCACTTATGAATGAAGCAGGCGGCGCAGGCGCGTGACGTATGACTCACGTTGCAAGTGCCCGTCCTCCCGGCCTGCCTCCTGCCTCCTCTCTGCTCCGAACGGCGAGCGCTTCTAGTTTTAAGTACGGTAATACACAGCGCTCATTATGCAATTACATGCATACAACAATTAACTATTAGAGAGATATGATTATACAGTAAGCGGGGCCCATGTAGTAGAATAGTCACTGCACGGGCCCCGCTGTCATTATTAAAGCAGATGCGACCCCCACCCCCTGTATTGAGGGTCATTCACTACAGGGACACTTATGGAGGGGATCTGTGGATGACACATAGCATAAGATGCTATATATGTGTCATCCACAGATCCCCCCCATAACTGTCATTCACAGATCCTCATCCTCATAACAGTGCCATCCAGAGAGGATCCCCCATAAGTGTCACCCACAGATCCCCCATAAGTGTCACCCACAAATCCCCCATAAGTGTCACCCACAGATCCCCCATAACAGTGCGTCACCCACAGACCACAATTAGTTCAAAACCCACCAAAAGTGCACCTTTTGGTTCAAAATATTTTTTTTCTTATTTTCCTCCTCAAAAACCTAGGTGCGTCTTATAGGCCGGTGCGTCTTATACGGCAAAAAATACGGTAATTTCTATTTTGCTAATTATTTATGAGTGCCATGAATTTATTCTACTCCTTCCAGTATCCGGCAGGACAGTCCCAGATTTCAGGGGCGGTCCTGGTACAGGGAAGGTATGTCCAAAATGGATCAGTTTTGCCCTAATGCCTTCCAAATGGAAAAGGTTCCCCTCAGAATGCATCAGTTTGCCTCCGATCAGTCACCATTCCGCTTTGAAGGCGGACACCAAAACCCTGCTTGCAGCGTTTTGGTGTTCGCTTGATGAAACTGAGCTAAACGGATCCTTCCCCCATTGACTTTCAATGGTGTTCAAGACTGAGCCGTCATGGTTATAGAAGACATAATACAAACGGATCCGTTCATGACGGATGCATGTGGTTATATTATGGTAACGGAACAGTTTTTGCAGATCTATGACGGATCCGCAAAAAACACGAGCGTGAAAGTAGCCTTAGGCACATAGTGTCCCTCTTCCTTCTATTCTAAAGTTGGGAGGTATTCTACAGCACTGATGAAATGACACCATAGTAACAACAGCACCTTAGGTACCACAGTTGGCCAGGGATATCACGTGACCCCTCCTCTAAAGATGCTTGCTGTGATGCATGCTGGGATTTTTACTTTCACTTTGCAGCTGCTCCGCCCACACAGCCTCTCATTAATGGGAGCATGCTATGCTAAATGCAGTAGAAAAATTATATATATATATATATATATATATATAGTATATCTGTCATGATACAAATTCCTCTTGGTTTTAGTTACTGTCTGGGCACTTTATTTGTTTTTCTACTCATGGTGGCCAACCCCTTTAAGTTCTAAGTGTACCTTACTATACAAAAAGGTCATAACTAGAGCTGAGCTAATCAAATCCTTCTAAGTGGAATTCAATATTAATTTCAGGGTAAATTAAATTTGGCACAAAGTCGAATTTCCTTGTGCTTCGTGGTAGATAATCAATTTAACCTGAAATAGTGTAAAAACAAAAAATAAATCATAATTCCCTCCATTTTCTCGCAACAGGCCACCCACCACAATTTTGATTGAAGATCTCGGCCAAAATCCTGTGCGTGGTGACAGATTAAAAACCTATGTTTCATCACGCAGCTTTGCAGCTGGGTCACACGCATGCTCCAACCTCTGGTCCATCTAGGACCAGTGCTTGCTAAGTCTCCATTTCACCCACTGGTTGAGGTGAGCCCTGAGCCTCTTAAGGGTCCTTCCCATGCAATTCTGGACTTCAGGAATTTGTTTTGCTTGGTTCCTGTCAGCTTCAGTGCACGTTTCTCCCTGCTTAAGGTTTAGAGTATGCTTGTTTTCCTAACCTCATTCTGTTCGCTTCTGTCTGACCAACACATACAACCAGAACCTGTCAGCCTTGACCTCTGCTATGTCTGACCACAATTCCTGCCTACTGCCTCTCTATTGTGATTTGGGAACCTGAGGACTCCTTGTAGGAAAGTCCATACCTCCTTTCTCGGGGTTAAGGGTGAAGAATACAGCCTCTCTTAGACTCCACTCCCCGGTTTAGCCCTAAGCTAAATCTATTAGTAACCAAGAGGTCTACCTTTCCAGAAGGCCATTGTCACACAGAGAGAGCTCTGATGCACTTATGGCCAGTGCACTTGTTTAAGTTGACAATCAGAACTATTCAATTTCTAGGCATAAACAAAAATGTTTTCATTCGTTCACAGCCAACAAAAAAGCTTGAAAATGGTAAAGAGAAAATAGTAAGGGAAACAATTTTATAAAAATTATCATAACACAAAGCAAAAAAAAAATCTAATCAAGAATTGTTTAACATTTAGAGTAAGATTAGAATTTGTAACTTTTACTTGTACACTGAAAGGTTGGAAATACAATTGCTTGTGGTTTAGAGTTAACCTCTAGACTATACCAACAGAGGTGACATTTCTTTACACAGATGGCCTGGAGGTTGTCAACAACCCTCCATATAAGCATGTGTCATGAACTAGGGAGGTCTGCAACTTCCACTTTACGGGGAATAAATGTTGAAGTAGAATTTGTCATTTCTGGCACTTTAAACAAAGGTGTCAGAACAATAAGTCACACCCTCAGTTTGCCACCTGGGCACTCTGCTACACAGCTGGGAAGAAGAGCCACCTGGGTCTCTGTGCAACTAAACCAGCTCCAGAGGTGGTGTGTCCACCTTTTTGTTCAGTTTTTCAGCCAACCAACAATTTCTGTAGCCCCAGTGATTGACTCACATGGTGGTAGAGTCCACCACTGTTTAGGTTGGTTAGAAGATCAGTCCCTGGCATATGAAATGTGTATTTGTATTTAGAGCAGATTTTTTAATGTTTGTTTTTACTAAAGTGTATCAAACTGCAGATGACCACAGTCTGTGAGATAGCATGTCCTCTTAAAGGGTTTCTACCACTTAGGTGTCACATATTTGGCTGTCAGACACTAGCGATCCGCTAGTGTCTGCTCTGGCCAACCATCCTAATATAATTGCTTTTGGGGCGGTGGTTTGGCTAAAAAAACTACTTTTATTAATATGCTAATGAGCCTCTAGGTGCTATGGGGGCGTCATTAGCACCTAGAGGCTCCGTCTACCTTCAGAAACTGCCGCCGCCGAGCGCGTCCCTCCAGCCCGCCCATCTCCTCCTGAATGCGATCCTCGTATGTATTCTGCGCATGCGCAGTGAATGTCTGACCGCTTCCTTGCTCAGACATCTCCACTGCGCCTGCGCGATGACGCCATAGTGCTCCGAGGAACAGGCGCAGTGGAGATGTCTGAGCAGGGAAGCTGTCAGACATTTACTGCGCATGCGCAAAATACATACGAGGATCGCATTCAGGAGGAGATGGGCGGGTTGGAGGGACGCGCTGGGGGCGGCAGTTTCTGAAGGTAGACGGAGCCTCTAGGTGCTAATGACGCCCCCATAGCACCTAGAGGCTCATTAGCATATTAATAAAAGTAGTTTTTTTAGCCAAACCACCGCCCCAAAAGCAATTATATTAGGATGGTTGGCCAGAGCAGACACTAGCGGATCGCTAGTGTCTGACAGCCAAATATGTGACACCTAAGTGGTAGAAACCCTTTAAGATATAAGTTATAACAAGGTCTTCACACTACTCACGTAGCTGCTTCAATCCATCTCAGGAGATGCAGAATGTGACTTCTACCAAAAAACCTTTCAATTTGTTAACCTAATTAACACGAGTCTGCCAGTTCCACACCATAACAAAAACTTATGAGGCCCATACATTCTAAATTCTTAACCTTTTACACTTCCCTCATCATCTGTTCTTTCCGGTTGGCAAAAATTTTATAAGTCAAAGGCAGTATTGTTCCTAAACCTTGATTCTACATAATCCTTACTATAAATAGTAAAATACCTATTTTACACTTTAAATCAGAAGATGTTTCTTTTACACTACCTACATGAGATTGTTTGGTTAGAATGTCTTCATTCGGAGATTTCAGCTGAATATAATCCTAGAGATGGAGGTCCAATGAATGGAATTAGCACAGGGGAAATTTAAGACCACAACACATTTTTGTTTCTGTTGTGGGTACACCAGAAAAGCTCCTAGCATACAGTAGTTCTGTATAAATTTGACTTTAAATCACATCAAATTTTCACACAAATCCTGTGCAGCTGGTTTCAATAGCGACCATGGGAACTAAGCGGTTAAGGGAAAGGGCCTCACTCTCTCAGGCATCGGCACCACTGCAAACAAGATCACGGGGCCCCGATGTCTGAGGTGCAGTCTGATAGCGCCTGTCAGTAAAGTTCTGGCAGTATAGTACATAGTACTGTCTAAGCAGTACAGTGTATTATTGAAACAGTCAGAAGATCGCCTGTCAAAGTCTCCTTGAGGAATTAATATGTTGTAAAAATAAAAGTTAAATAAAATTTTAAGTAAAAAAATACACCTATTTCCATTTAAAAAATGCTTTTAAATGGAAAAAAACATGGCAAAAACAAAACCACACTCCATCATTTTTAATTTGATATTGCCACGTATGTAACCACTCACACTACACAATTATTGTGCAATTTATCCCGTATGGTGAATGCCATTTAAATCATGTCAATATTGCTTTTTTTTGCTTATTCATCACCAAAAAAAAGGAATAAGAAGTGATCTAAAATAATGAAATGACTATAATGATGAAATCTATAATCTATAAAATGATGAAAACTATAATTCATCCTGCAAAAAACAAGCCCTTTACACAGTTCCATAGAAAAAAAATAAAGGTTTCATTGTGCAAAAGTAGTAAAACCTAAAAAATATATATATATATATATATATATATATATATATATATATATATATATATATATATATATATATAGTATCTCTGTACTTGTACTGGAGCTGTCCAAAATGAAAGGTAGAATCTGATTAGTTGCCATGCGCAACTAAGCCAGTTCTACTTTACACCAGTTTGATAAATAACCCCCAAAGGGTTCTCTGACAAGCAAAGAATTTCCAACTCCACCCAGTGCCCAGCTCAGGTGCCCACACTACCTATAGAAAGAGAATCCAGCTTCTTGTGGAGTAAAAAATAGTTCTTTATTGGCTCATCATATAAAATCCACCAAAATCACAGGAAAAAGGTGTAGTAACATGTTTCGGGCTACAGAATCCAGCCCTTCATTGTCTTGATGAAGGGCTTGATTCTGTAGCCCGAAACATGTTACTGTACACCTTTTTCTTGTGATTTTGGTGGATTTTATATGATGAGCCAATAAAGAACTATTTTTTACTCCACAAGAAACTGGATTCTCTCTTTCTGTTGGATATTCTATTAGGGCCAGTTCTGGCCTTTTTTCCGTGCTTCGTGGATTAAAGTCAGAGGTGAGAGCTGCAGCCATTTCTATCATTGTTTTGCCCACACTACCCATGTATGGTTGTGGAATGTGGCCACTTTTCTACCACTGCTTTTACAGCTTGGATTTTCACATTATTAATGTTTAAAGGGGTTGTGCAGTAGCAGTATATTGATGTGTCAGCTGGTTGACGAGGCCTAAGGCTCTGTGTCCTCTTCACTGTTCATCTGCATGCTGTCAAAAATATTAGAGGTAGTGCAGTGTAATTATAACTGCTGTTCCCCGGAATTACACTGCACTTGTGGCACGGCTTCTTCAAACAGCTGATCAGCGTGGGTGCTGGAATTCTGACCCACCGCCAATCTGACTTTGATGAACTATTCTGATGACAGGTTGTCAATATACTAGCATTACATAACCCCTTTATGAGTCCTTGAGATGAGTCAGGGGCAGGACTTATCTCAGGTTAATTTGCATATGTATCAGATTGTTTTTTTTTACACAATAAATCACACAGAGCTATGGGTTAAAAAAAATACACCTATTTCCATTTGTAGAAAAAATTCTTTTTTTTTTTTATATTGCCACGTCTGTAACGACTCACACTACACAATTATTGTGTAATTTAGCCCGTATGGTGAATGCCATTCAAAAATTTTCAATATTGCAGTTTTTGGCTTATTTGCCACCAAAAAAGGAATAAGAAGCGATCAAAGTCATCCTGCAAAAATGAAGCCCTTTACACAGCTCCATAGAAGGAAAAATAAAGGTTTTATTGTGCAAAAGTAGTAAAACCTAAAAAAATATAAAAATATATAAATAAAAAATATGTTATATATATGGTATCACTGTACTTGTACTGAGCCAAAGAATAAAGGGAGTCATTTATTAAGGCCTCTACATAACTTTGGCTCATCCAGTGCCTCTCCTAAATTATATTTAGACCATTTTCTATGCCTAAAACAGGCCTTGAAAATGATGAATGAAACGAGCCCGCCAACCAGTCCCCGCCCCCCCCCATGCCATGCCCACTTTTTTTAGACCTGGCATGAGTGGGGAATAGTCGCATATTTCAGGTTAATAAATGACCCCCAAAGTTATCATGTTATTGATGGTGAAAAATGAACTCACAAAACATATAAACACTCAATGGCAGTATTGCTGTTTTTCCCCATCCCCACAGAAAGAGTTTAAGAAAAGTTAATTAGTAGGTTATATGTACCCAAAATGGTGCCATTAAAAACTAAAACTTGTCCCACAAAAAAAACGAGACCTTCCCTAAGGAGTTAGGCCTCTTGCACACGAATGTATTTTCATTCCGTTACCTTTCAGTTTTTTTTTGCAGACTGTATACGGAACCATTCATTTCAATGGGTCTGCAAAAAAAAGTAAGGTACTCCGTGTGCATTCCGTTTCCGTATTTCCGTTCCGCAAAAAAATAGAACATGTCCTATTATTGTCCACATTACGGACAAGGATAGTATTGCTTTTTTTAGGGGCCAGCTGTTCCGTTCCGCAAAATACGGAATGCACACAGATATCATCCGTATTTTTGGCGAACTGCAAAATACATACGGTCGCGTGCAAAAGGCCTTAACGTTGAGGGATGCCAACCATGATCCACAAGTTGTGCATTTATATCTAAAGGCTATACCATAAATGTCGGTCCCAACTCCCTGTTAAATTTAACAGGAAAAGTTGCTTTGAATCAGTGAATAAGAGCTCTTGCAACCTTATTCTCCTGGTGAGGTTCCTAGAGAATAGACCATAAATGTCCAAGATGGGAATACTTTCTGTGTCCACATGAGCAGTAACAGTAATGCTGTCTCACTCTTATCACTTGCTCAGCATTCTGCTTACACAGAGGAGATGCTGCAGCTTCAAATGCAGCTGGATTGCCACACCTGGAAGCCATCTGCATACCCTAAAAAGAAAGGCTGGCCATGTGCGTCCACCTAGGCATATATGGACACAGAAAGGCTATTCATTAGAAACAGCATGTGAAGCTATACTAACATTATTTCCAGAATATCTGGGGATAGGAACATTATTTTTAATAGGTGCAAATACAATTTTTTTTTTATAATAATGGGTTCGATTCAATTAGAAACACTATTTTTCAAGTGATAATCCCTTTAAATAAAAAAAGTGTTGATGTTATATGAGAAAAGGTAAGTACATGATCAGGCAGTCAGTTTGCTCTATAAAGTGTCAGCTTTAATTTAGATGGTTGCTGTGGGAAACACATCTCCAATGAAGGTCCATGAGTCACCATTGCAGTCTGTGATTTTTTTTGCAGAATGTCACCTATTGTAATGTAACCTCTTTTGATTTCGTAGAGAACACATTAACCTTGCACCTGGTAGTTGGCGGTTTATTAAACTGCTTCAAGGCACCACCATCATCAGAGCCCGCATGTTCATAGTACACGCAGCATGATATACGTATTATCGCCTATAGCCGCTCTACAAATACAGATTACATCAGCATAAACGTGCCTTAGAAAAAATTAAGATTTGCATCGTCCCCTCCACTTTAGAGTTTTAGAATTCTTAGAAAAGTGATAAATAAACAAGCTTAGGGACATATGTCTTCTAGATGGTGCACTTTTGACACAGTGAGCAAGGGATCCTAACCATCACAAGGTATTCATAGTACTGGAGTCCTCATATAGGGCACAGAGACCTATTGGGTCCCCTCTTAATCAAGGAACAGAATGCAAATCACTCCCACTTGTTATTCCCCTGATCAATTGCTCCTCTTCAATGCTGCTGCTGTGGTCCCCAGTGCCCTCTTCATGCAAGCAAAATGCCCACCATATTCTCAGACTACACTATACATAGCATGCTTTTGTAGTCTGAGACACTCACTTCTGCACTTACGGCAGGAGTACTACAGGGTTAGACAGAGGATGGACACTGTGCTGACCTCATTAGCGCTAGTCCATCTGAGAATATGGAGGACTGGCTTGGTCTACCGAAGCATACTGTGCGCAGGGTAGTCTGAAACTCTGGAGAACATTTTAAATACTGTACATGAAGAGAAGACTAGGAGCAGACACCAGAATGGAAGCGCCATTGTAAAGGAGCACACAAGGTATGTTAAAAGTACATTCTGCTTTTATAGTAAAATTTTTACTGTGAACTAGAGGGCTACCTTAAAGAGGTTGTCCCACTAAAAATATTCTAGTTTTCAAACCAGCACCTGGATACTTTTATAATTGCAGGTCATTAAAGAGTAACTAAACCTTTGCATCACATTTTAATATGATGCCCCTAATGCCCTAAGAAAACTTTTTTCCCTACCTAAAGCGCACTATTCATCGCGCGCTTAAAACTCAGTTCTCTATACACCGCTGACAGCTCAGCAGTGTATGGAGTGTGAAATTTAGTGCTCTCGGAGGATTACTAACTCCTGGCATAGCACATGGGTATCCTGTACCCATGTGCTATGCCAGGATTAGCTGAGCGGAGCGGACTCCTGCTGCTGCCGGCTCTACTAAGCCAAGAGCTGACATGCAGTGTTAGCTTAGCGGAGCAGGCAGAAGCAGGAGCCCGCTCCGCTCAGCTAAACCTGGCATAATACATGGGTACTGAGTTTTAAGAGCACAGTAAATGGTGCGCTTTAGGTAGGGAAAAAACGAAGAAAAGTATAACATTTATAAATAAAATAAATAAGAAAAAGTTTTTTTTTAGGGCATCAGGGACATCATAATAAAATGTTATGCAAAGGTTTAGTTACTCTTAAAAAATTTAGTATAGCCACTAAGGTATTCAATAAAATGTATATAGCGACACCTGTTTGTTTCTTCTTATTTGTCCTGCACATGCTCAGTTTCATGCTTCAAATGACTTTTGAGCTGCGATAGGTAGAGCGTGGACACGCTTCCTTATCTGGTTCTAGCTTTTTTAGAAATAGGCCATTATTTACTATATGATGTCTAATTTCCATTTTTATATTAGTCACGGAATGTCCCCTTTGAGCAAACTACATAGTTATCTTCCACTCAGTTTACAGTTTTTCTCATGTGATCCCCATAATGCTGCGAGTTTGGTTAGTTAAACCATGAGATGTCTAGGTATAATATGTCTAAAACACAGACATGCGAGTCCAACCTTGGGCCTCATGGACACGATCATATTTTGCGGTCCACAAACCACGGATCCTTAAGACACAGGTACAGGCCCTGTGTATCCCGCACTTTTTTCCCCTATTATAGAAATGCCTATTTTTGTCCACAAACAAGACAAGAATAGGACATGTTTTATAATTTGCAGAACAGCCACTAGGATGCAGACAGCACACGAGTGACATCTGTGTGCTGTTCGAATTTTTTTTTTAATCTTGCGGCTCTCTAGAAATGAATGGGTCCAAACTGCAAAAAATTCTGATCAAATGCGGACCAAAAATACGATTGTGTGCATCAGGCCTAAGGTTGGTACTCGGTTGTGGACTTGAAAATTGTATGTGCGCTATTAACATGAACTGTATCTTATTTATTTTCTTCAGTGTTAGCTGCATTCACACGTGAAATAATGACACCTTCACACGCAGCAGATTGTTGCGGAAATTTTCTGCGACTTAAAATCAATCCCATACATCTGAATGGGGTTGTTTTGGTGAGAGGCACATGGATTTCTGCAAGCCTCATTCAGATGAATGGAACAAAATCCCCCTACTGGCCAATCACAGGCTCTGTCTCCTATCTATTCATGCTACTGTTCATACACTCTATTTGGGGATTTCATTCAGTTTCAAAACTGACTGTTCCCATTAAAGGCAATTTGTTGGATCCATTGAATAGTGAATCTATCACAGGATCATAGCTTCCATTACAAACAGTAGGCTGTGAAAATAGTGTCAGATTGTAATTAGCAGCCTTGTTCCGATTGGCTGCCAATTGCAATCTCACAAGGAAAGGCAGATGTGCCAAGATGCAAGATTTCAGAAGAACTCACAAAAGCAGCAACTTGGAGGATAAAGAGTATGCAATGTCCGAACCCCAGGGTATAAGACCATACGCTGATACTATTTGTTGTACTAAAATAACTAGTTGCCCATTTAATGCCAAACTTGCACAAGTGGCTGTACACTGTAAATTGTAACACAGCTTTAAATATGGTGTTATAAGCCAAGAGCACCACAAGATGGAGCCAATGTCTTAATAATATCTTACTCAAAAAGGGCAAAGACTCCATATCCATTCCTCTCTACTTGTCAGAATAATAAACATTAAAGCAGTTGTCCAACTATAAGAAATGATCCGCTATCCACAGGACAGCAGATAAATATCTGGCTGTGCTCACCGCTCCCTGGTCTTCTTTGGGCGCTGTGCGGTCCTGACTGTGTACAGTGTCAGGAAGAAGCACGTGCACTATGACTTGATCCTGTGTGACATCAGATCACAGTGCAGCGTGGGCTCGAAGAAGAAGAACTGGGAGCGGTAAGAGCGGCTGGATGTGCAGAGTGGTGGCGCCCTCTGGAGAGATTCATTTAGTTATTTTTGGTCTGTTTTGATTTTTTATATTGAGATCTGATCTGTGGGGTCCGATATTGAGGTTTGATCTGGGGGGTCTGATCTGAGATCTGGTGAAATTAATTTTCCTATAATTCAGTGAACAATATGGTATATTTTGTTCTGATGTGCCCATATTGTACTTCCATGTGCTTCAGTTTCACAAATAGATTACTTTCTCACATATTCCATGAGAAAGAGTGTGGCATACCTGGAGGCATAACATGTTTCAGAATAGTGCACCTTACAGAACAGCAGCAGTGCATTACAGATCCATACCATTGAACCACAGAACATTGTGAGCACATATTACCATGCACATAGGAGCTTAACAGGGTTGGCCACTTTAAACCCTTAAGGACCCTGCCATTTTTCACCTTAAGTACCAAGCCATTGTTAGCAAATCTGAAACGTGTCACTTTATGTGGTGATAACTTTAAAATGCTTTTACTTATCCAGGCCATTCTAAGATTGTTTTCTCGTCACATATTGTACTTCATGACAGTGGTAAAATTGAGTCAAAAAAATAAATTGTTATTTATAAAAAAAAATCCAAATTTACCAAACATTTTGAAAAATTGTCAAATTTCCAAATTTCAATTTCTCTACTTTTATAATAAAAAGTAATACCTCCAAAAATAGTTATTTACATTCCCCATATGTCTACTTCATGTTTGGATAATTTTGTGAATGCCATTATATTTTTTGGGTACGTTAGAAGGCTTAGACGTTTAGAAGCAAATCCACTTTTTCCGGACCAATTCAGGTCTGAAGTCACTTTATGAGGCTTACAAAGAAACCACCTAAAAATGACCACATTTTACAAATGACACCCCTCAAGGTATTCAAAACGGATCCACAAGAATTAATGAAAAAACGAGATTTTTGTATAACTTACCAGTAAAATCTCTTTCTCGCTCTTTCCTTGGGGGACACAGAAGACCTTGGGTATAGCTCATCTCCATAGGAGGCGTGACACTAAGTGAAGACTGTTAAGCCCCTCCTCCACAGCTATACCCTCAGCCTGGAGAGAGAGACTGCCAGTTGCGTGTCGAAGCAGTGAGAAAAGGCAAAGTCCAACAAGGAACCAACAAGCCAACTACCCAACGGGTAACAAAAACTCGGAAACCGTACAGAGAAAAAACAATGAATGGGTGGGTGCTGTGTCCCCCAAGGAAAGAGCGAGAAAGATTTTACTGGTAAGTTATACAAAAATCTCGTTTTCTCGCCCAGTTTCCTTGGGGGACACAGAAGACCTTGGGACGTTCAAAAGCAGTCCAAAAGGGGGAGGGACCACAGCACCAAGGTGAAGCACCCGAAAGGCATCAATGAACCGCCGCCTGCAAACCCAGGCGGGGCAAGGCAGCATCTGCCAAAGTCAGAGTATGCACCCTGTAGAACTCGGTAAGGCGTGTAAGGTAGACCTGTGGCCGCCTTGCCCAAATGCATGGCCGAAGCCCAATGCCTCCGGCCCAGGAGGCACCGACCGCGCTGGTGAAATGAACGGTGACACCAAAGACAGAATCCTGCCCTTGGTGCGGTAACCGCAGCAATAGCCAATCTGATCAAGCGGAGGAAAACCACCCTGGAGTCCGTCAACCCTATGCACAGACCTCCTGGAAACCCAAGAGGCCGAACGTCTACAAGAGTCGGAGATCTCCAAGTAAAAACGGCAAGGCCCAAACAACGTCCAAATAGGTGAGGCGTTGAAGCGAAAGGCAAACACCACCTTCAGAAGGAAGGAAGGAAGAAACGGGATGTAGAACAGCCCTGTCCTGGAAAAGTCAGAAGGCTCGTAACAAAAAAAGGGCCATTCCGGCACCCGTCAGAGACACGACTGATACGGAACACAACCGTACAGGACAGAAGGGGTAGAGAGAACTTCTGTAACGGCTCCAAGGACAAGATTGGAGCGCCGAGAGCTCAGTATATAGTCCCCAGGGCGGTACCGAAGGACAGCACAGAGGAACCAAAGAGCCACTCCGAGAGGGCCGAGAACGCTGGAAGAGGAAGAACAGCGCCGACACTTGACACCTCAAGTAAAAGACAGAACCATGGGGAGAGAAATTCAGAGTGGGGAATGCACAGCTTCCCACAGAACCCCAGACAAAAAAACCTAAGTCTTACGACAGATCCTGGACGAAACACAGCCAGGAGTGGACAGTAGCGAACCCGCTGGAGTCGCCTGGCAAGCGGGCGAAAACCCAATGTGATCAGGCGCAGACCAGCAACACGGGCAGAAGGGTCGACAAAACTAGTCCCGTCGGCCCTCGAACAACGTTGTCCCGTATCCACCCGAGTGGGGGAGCAGAAGGACAGATGGAAAGAACCCAAAGGATCCGCCAGATGCCAGGAGAAGACAGGCTAAAGTCCATGCTGATGTAACCACGTTATACAGTCCCGGTGTGGGAGATCAAGGACAATCTGGACCGAAAAGGTAGTCCCCCCCAAGTTATCGAGAAGGTAAGTCTACAGCAGGACCATCGTCTTAGAATGGGCCACGCAATCTGCACTCAGCGGGAGGACAGAACGCTGTAGACTCGGTAAATAGGCACACAGCTAATACAGCCAGTGTGAACAAGGGAGACAGTACGAGGCCAAAAGGAACACCGGAACCATCCACATGAACAACCATGCTCTCCCCAGAGGGGAGGACAGTGAAAGAACAGCCTCTAAAGTCTGGCGGGAAGCCACATCGGAGCGATCTGTACCGAGCGGGAGCCAAACAAGGCCGGTGAGATAAGGCAGTCGAGACAGAGGCCGGCATAACACCCTCCAACCGAAAGGAGGAGGAGTGGGCAACAGGAAAGCCATAGGACAGCTCAAAAGCAGAACCCGCTACACTGTGAGACGCCCGGTCCACCGCCTCGCAGAAGGCGAATAGCTTGAAGAACCCAAGGCGGAGGTCCTCCGGACCTGGGTAATCGAGCACCCAAGAGAAGTTGGGTGACCTTCCCGAGAAGAGCAGCCCGAACCTGGTAGCAGATCAGACAGAAGCGTAGAGGCGCCAAGAGGAAGGACTCATACCACACTGCATCCGAATAGGAGGAAATTGCAGCAGGCAAGGGAACCGCAGTCCTGCCAGAGCCAACGAAGAATTCGAGAGGCGCTGCAGACAACAGCACTCTCGACCATGTGACCACTAGCGCAGGGAAGCAATGCCGCAGAAGGACGAATGGGCATGCATCTAGGACCCACGAACACTCCCTGGAATGAAAAGCCAACTAAATGAATGAGCACCACCCAGCTCGGTGCAGCAGAGAGCAATAGAACCTGTCCGGTCAGGAGGACAGAATGAACTCCTTAGGGACGAGTGCAAGGCTTGCGGCAAGCATCGTATCCCAAGAAACAAAGGTATGCCGCAGGAAGCAGGTGAGGCATATGTACGAGCAGCCCCGTAAGCAGCGAGAAGGCCAACCCACCTAGAAAAAGGGGGGCTCGCCCCAGAGTGCCACAGCATGTACGGAATTGCAAAGTGCAACCTGAAAGGGAGTTATGCACAAACCTAGTATAGCATGCGATGGAACGCAACCAGTCCACCCCGAAAGGGGGGAAATTGTACCTGGCCAACTGCAGTCGGCAAGAGTGCAAAGGCCCGTCCCAAAGGGAGTGATGCCTAAGGCCGTACCTACTTCAGAGAAGCAGGACATACCCTATAAACCAGCATGAACGCAGGAGGTCCACCTAGTGAAAGGGGAACATGCACAGGGGTATCCTAGCATTAAGTGAGTGTGCAATAATACACCCAACACTGAACTCAGCGAGAGTGCAACTACTCTGCCAATGAAGGGGGACATGTACAAGTCCAGCACAGCCATATAAGGACAGCCGTGAATCTCATGAGCGTGCCAAATTCTGCCCTTGAAATGAGAGGTGGTCACGCACAAGGCCAGCACCGTATCCAATGGAAGTGCAAGCGTTCCACCCATGTTAGAGGGCCATTCTCATGGCCAGCAATGTATCCGGTGAGAGTGTAGCATGCCGCCCAGAAAAAAGGGGGGTAAAGCACATGGCCAGCATCTCATCCAGGGAGAGTGCGAGCACACCGCCATGCATGGGAGTCATACACATGGCCAGCAACGTACTGGCGAGAGACAAACACAGTCACTAAGAATGCGTGCATGTCGCCTGAGGAAGGAAGGCATGCCCCTGGCTGGCAGCGAATCCAGCAAGAGTGCGTACACCGCCCACGGAAGAGGGGTCATGCATATGGCCGACAGCGGATCCAGCGAGAGTGCAAGCACCCTGCCATGTATGGGGCACATGCACATGGCCAGCAACGTACCTGCGAGGAAACAACCACAGACAGAGGGATGTATGTATGCTGCCTGAGGGAAGGAGGCATACCCAAGGCCGGCAGGGAATCCAATGAGAGTGCAGCATACCGCCTAAGAAATGGCCGGCAGCGAAACCAGTGAGAGTGCAGCATAATAACATAGTACATAAGTACATCATAGCACATCAGTGAGAGTGCAGCATTCCGCCTATGGAAGGGGGTCGTGCACATAGCCAGTACCGTATCCGGTGAGAGTGCAGTATTCCGCCTAAAAAAGGGGGTCATGCACATGATCGGCAACAGATCCAGTGAGAGTGCTGCGTTCCGCCCAGGAAGGGGGTCATGCACATGGCCGGCAGCGAATCCAGTGAGTGCTGCGTTCCGCCCACGGAAGGGGGTCACGCACATGGCCGGCAGCAAATCCAGAGTGCAGCGTTCCGCTTATGGAAGGGGGTCGTGCACATGGCCAGCACCGTATCCGGTGAAGGTGCAGTATTCCGCCTAAGAAGGGGGTCATGCACATGGCCAGCCAGGGAGAGTGCAGTAGCCCGCCTAGGAGGGGGGGGGATGCACATGGCAGGCACCATAACTGGAGAGATGATGAATGCTGCCTACAGAAGGGCCGAATGCACTTGGCCAGCGCCGTATCCTGGAAGAGGCAAGAAAACCGCCTAAAATGGGAAATGCCCTAGCAGCGACGCAGGCTGGGAGCGCAACACCATGCCGCCTGTGGAAAGAGGTCATGCAGACATGCAGCATTACTGATGAGGCTGCAGCGTCCTGCGCAGTCCAATAGAAATCATGATCTATTATTATTTATTTTATTATGTGTTCTTGCATAGCAAGACCACATACTATTATCTCACATATATATTATTATGTGTTCTTGCATAGCAAGACCACATACTATTATCTCACATATATATTATTATTATGTGTTCTTGCATAGCAAGACCACATACTATTATCTCACATATATATTATTATTATTATTATTATTATTATGTGTTCTTGCATAGCAAGACCACATAATGTTATCTCACAAGTATATTATTATTATGTGTTCTTGCATAGCAAGACCACATACTATTATCTCACATATATATTATTATTATTATTATTATTATTATTATGTGTTCTTGCATAGCAAGACCACATACTATTATCTCACATATATATTATTATTATTATTATTATTATTATTATTATGTGTTCTTGCATAGCAAGACCACATACTATTATCTCACATATATATTATTATGTGTTCTTGCATAGCAAGACCACATACTATTATCTCACATATATATTATTATTATTATTATGTGTTCTTGCATAGCAAGACCACATACTATTATCTCACATATATATTATTATTATTATTATAGCCAAATTTGCCACCCTAACTCCTCCCACAGTTTTTACACTACATAGACAAAAATTTACCAAAACGTGCAGATTGTACCCGATCGGATTGCTATTACTTTGTGGAGCGATCCCACCCCCAAGGCCCCCGTGGCGAGCCCCGGAAGCCCCCTTTTTTCCCATAGACTTTGACAGGGTAAATTTTCAAATCGCTCCCACTCGCCAGGCTTTGACGCTAAAGTCACCAAACTTGGGTCACTTAGTCATGGAGTCAACCCGAAAATTTTGGGCACATTTCGGGGACCCCAAAAAGTGGGCGGGGCCATACAGAACCAATCAAAATCTCCCCATTGACTTTAATGAGAACTTCAAATTGCTACTCCTCCCACATTTTTAGGAGTACAAATTCCAGACTTTGCAGACTTGGTCGGCACCCACCCGAGTACCTTGCTTTTGCTTTGTTACCCGATCCCACCCTCCGGGCCCCTGGGACAGGGCCCCCAAAATCCATGTTTTTCCCATTGACTTTGACAGGGACAATTTTCAAATCGCTCCCAGTCGCACAGATTTTAAACTAAAGTCACCAAACTTGGGTCACTTAGTCATGGGGTCAACGCGCAATTTGTTAGCACATTTCGGAGACCCGAAAATGTGGGCGGGGCCACACAGAACCAATCAAATTCTCCCCATTGACTACAATGAGACGTTCAAATTGCTACTCCTCCCACAGATTTAGGAGTATAAATACCGAACTTTGCACTCTTGGTCGGCACATACCCGAGTATCTTGCTTGTGCTTTGTTAACCGATCCCACCCTCCGGGCCCCTGGGGCGGGCCCCCGAAAACCTCTTTTTTTCTCCCATAGAGTTTTATTGGAAAAATGCAAATGTTTGTCACTCATACAGCTTCGGAGTGAAACTCACCAAACTTGGGTCACTCAGTCATGGGGTCAACCTGAAAATTTCTGTCACATTTTGGGGACATTAAAAAGTGGGCGGAGCTACAAACAACCAATCAGATTTTCCCTATTGACTTCAATAAGAAACCTTTAAATTGCTGTCATTCTCACAGTATTTAAGCCAGAATACCCAAACTTGGCACCGTAGGTCATTGGGTGACTGGATTCAAAAAATAATGAAAAAGTGGGCGGAGTCTACAACGGCCAATAAAATTTCAGCCATTTGTTTAAATGGGAAAAATTCAAACTGCCGCTGCTCTTAGACTGTTAATGGCAGGTTTCCCAAACTTGGTACAGTTGGACAATTTAGGATTAGGATTAACATTTTGAAAAGTGGGCGGGGCCAAAAACAACCAATCAGATTTCTTTCATTGATTTCAATATGGAAAAAAAAAAATTCAGAAAATTGAAAAATGCTGCCATGATTGATGTCAGGGGCTTCAAATCGCTGAAATCAGGTGATAGATTACTTTGGATTCAAAAAATTTAAAAGTGGGCGGAGCCAACAACAACAAATCAGATTTTCCCTATTAACTTTAATGAGAAACCTTTAAATTGCTGTCATTCTCACAGTATTTAAGCCAGAATACCCAAACTTGGCACCGTAGGTCATTGGGTGACTGGATTCAAAAATTTATTAAAAAGTGGGCGGAGTCTACAACGGCCAATCAAATTTCAGCCATTTATTTCAATGGGGAAATTTAAAACTGCCGCTGATCTTACACTGTTAATGGCAGGATCCCCAAACTTGGTACAGTTGGACAATTTAGGATTAGGATTAAAATTCAGAAAAGTGGGCGGGGCCAAAAACAACCAATCAGATTTTTCCTTTTGACTTCAATAAGAAACCTTTAAACAGCTGTCATTCTCACAGAATTTAAGCCACAGCACCCAAACTCGGCAGGGTGGGTCAGTTTGAGACAAAGGTCAAAATGTACAAAAGTTGGCGGAGTCTACACTCCACCCAGTTACTCCGCCCACTCCAGTTGTAAGCTCTTATTATGTGTTCTTGCATAGCAAGACCACATACTATTATCTCACATATATATTATTATTATTATAGCCAAATTTGCCACCCTAACTCCTCCCACAGTTTTTACACTACATAGACAAAAATTTACCAAAACGTGCAGATTGTTCCCGATCGGATTGCTATTACTTTGTGGAGCGATCCCACCCCCGGGGCCCCCGTGGCGGGCCCCGGAAGCCCCTTTTTTTCCCATAGACTTTGACAGGGTACATTTTCAAATCACTCCCACTCGCCAGGCTTTGACGCTAAAGTCACCAAACTTGGGTCACTTAGTCATGGAGTCAACCCGAAAATTTTGGGCACATTTCGGGGACCCCAAAAAGTGGGCGGGGCCACACAGAACCAATCAAAATTTCCCCATTGACTATAATGAGACCTTCAAATTGCTACTCCTCCCACATTTTTAGGAGTACAAATTCCAAACTTTGCAGACTTGGTCGGCACCCACCCGAGTACCTTGCTTGTGCTTTGTTAACCGATCCCACCCTCCGGGCCCCTGGGAAAGGGCCCCCAAAATCCATGTTTTTCCCATTGACTTTGACAGGGACAATTTTCAAATCTCTCCCAGTCGCACAGATTTTAAACTAAAGTCACCAAACTTGGGTCACTTAGTCATGGGGTCAACGCGCAATTTGTTAGAACATTTCGGAGACCCGAAAAAGTGGGCGGGGCCACACAGAACCAATCAAATTTTCCCCATTGACTACAATGAGACGTTCAAATTGCTACTCCTCCCACAGATTTAGGAGTATAAATACCGAACTTTGCACCCTTGGTCGGCACATACCCGAGGATCTTGCTTGTGCTTTGTAAGGCTAGTTTCACACTTGCGGCAGGACGGATCCGACATGCTGTTCACCATGTCGGATCCGTCCTGCGGCTATTTCGCCGTGCCTGCGGACCGCCGCTCCGTCCCCATTGACTACAATGGGGACGGGGGCGGAGCTCCGGCGCAGCACGGCGGTGCACGGAGAAAGCCGCCGGACTAAAAAGCCTGACATGCAGTAATTTTAGTCCGGCGGCCTTTCTCCGTGCAGCGCCGTGCTGCGCCGGAGCTCCGCCCCCGTCCCCATTATAGTCAATGGGGACGGAGCGGCGGTCCGCGGGCACGGCGAAATAGCCGCAGGACGGATCCGACATGGTGAACAGCATGTCGGATCCGTCCTGCCGCAAGTGTGAAAGTACCCTTAACCGATCCCACCCTCCGGGCCCCTGGGGCGGGCCCCCGAAAACCTCTTTTTTTCTCCCATAGAGTTTTATTGGAAAAATGCAAACGTTTGTCACTCGTACAGCTTCGGAGTGAAACTCACCAAACTTGGGTCACTTAGTCATGGGGTCAACCTGAAAGTTTCTGTCACATTTTGGGGACATTAAAAAGTGGGCGGAGCTACAAACAACCAATCAGATTTTCCCTATTGTCTTCAATGAGAAAATTTTAAATTGCTGTCATTCTCACAGTATTTAAGCCAGAATACCCAAACTTGGCACCGTAGGTCATTGGGTGACTGGATTCAAAAAATTATGAAAAAGTGGGCGGAGTCTACAACGGCCAATCAAATTTCAGCCATTTGTTTAAATGGGAAAACTTCAAACTGCCGCTGCTCTTAGACTGTTAATGGCAGGGTTCTGAAACTTGGTACAGTTGGACAATTTAGGATTAGGATTAAAATTTTGAAAAGTGGGCGGGGCCAAAAACAACCAATCAGATTTCTTTCATAGATTTCAATATGGAAAAAAAATTTTAAGAAAATTGAAAAATGCTGCCATGATTGATGTCAGGGGCTTCAAATCTCTGAAATCAGGTGATAGATTACTTTGGATTCAAAAATTAAAAAAGTGGGCGGAGCCAACAACAACAAATCAGATTTTCCCTATTGACTTCAATGAGAAACCTTTAAATTGCTGTCATTCTCACAGTATTTAAGACAGAATACCCAAACTTGGCACCATAGGTCATTGGGTGACTGGGGTCAACATTTTTTAAAAAGTGGGCGGGGTCTACAACGGCCAATCAAATTTCAGCCATTTGTTTAAATGGGAAAAATTCAAACTGCCGCTTCTCTTAGACTGTTAATGGCAGGCTCCCCAAAACTGGTACAGTTGGACAATTTAGGATTAAAATTTTGAAAAGTGGGCGGGGCCAAAAACAACCAATCAGATTTCTTTCATTGATTTCAATATGGAAAAAAAAATAATTCTGAAAATTGAAAAATGCTGCCATGATTGATGTCAGGGGCTTCAAATCTCTGAAATCAGGTGATAGATTACTTTGGATTCAAAAATTTAAAAAGTGGGCGGAGCCAACAACAACAAATCAGATTTTCCCTATTGACTTCAATGAGAAACCTTTAAATTGCTGTCATTCTCACAGTATTTAAGCCAGAATACCCAAACTTGGCACCGTAGGTCATTGGGTGACTGGATTCAAAAATTTACAAAAAAAGTGGGCGGAGTCTACAACGGCCAATCAAATTTCAGCCATTTGTTTAAATGGGAAAAATTCAAACTGCCGCTGCTCTTAGACTGTTAATGGCAGGGTTCTGAAACTTGGCACAGTTGGTCACTGGAGGACTGTGCCAATGTATATCTCATTTTGGGGACGCTAAAAAGTGGGCGGAGCCACAAACAACCAATCAGATTTTCCCTATTGACTTCAATAAGAAACATTTAAACAGCTGACATTCTCACAGTATTTAAGCCACAGCACCCAAACTCGGCAGGGTGGGTCAGTGTGAGACAAAGGTCAAAATTTATAAAAGTGGGCGGAGTCTACAATCCACCCAGTTACTCCGCCCACTCCAGTTGTAAGCTACTGGTGGAGGCAAGAACACATCACACAATTTCCCCAGAAATTGTACCTTTTCTAGTTATTATGTGTTCTTGCATAGCAAGACCACATAATGTTATCTCACATATATATTCTTATTCTTATTATAGCCAAATTTGCCACCCTAACTCCTCCCACAGTTTTTACACTACATAGACAAAAATTTACCAAAACGTGCAGATTGTGCCCGATCGGATTGCTATTACTTTGTGGAGCGATCCCACCCCCGGGGCCCCCGTGGCGGGCCCCGGAAGCCCCCTTTTTTCCCATAGACTTTGACAGGGTAAATTTTCAAATCGCTCCCACTCGCCAGGCTTTGAGGCTAAAGTCACCAAACTTGGGTCACTTAGTCATGGGCTCAACCCGAAAATTTTTGGCACATTTCGGGGACCCCAAAATGTAGGCGGGGCCACACAGAACCAATCAAAATCTCCCCATTGACTATAATGAGACCTTCAAATCGCTACTCCTCCCACATTTTTAGGAGTACAAATTCCAAACTTTGCAGACTTGGTCGGCACCCACCCAAGTACCTTGCTTGTGCTTTGTTACCCGATCCCACCCTCCGGGCCCCTGGGACAGGGCCCCCAAAATCCAAGTTTTTCCCATTGACTTTGACAGGGAAAATTTTCAAATCGCTCCCAGTCGCACAGATTTTAAACTAAAGTCACCAAACTTGGGTCACTTAGTCATGGGGTCAACGCGCAATTTGTTAGCACATTTCGGAGACCCGAAAATTTGGGCGGGACCACACAGAACCAATCAAATTCTCCCCATTGACTACAATGAGACGTTCAAATTGCTACTCCTCCCACAGATTTAGGAGTATAAATACCGAACTTTGCACTCTTGGTCGGCACATACCCGAGTATCTTGCTTGTGCTTTGTTAACCGATCCCACCCTCCGGGCCCCTGGGGCGGGCCCCCGAAAACCTCTTTTTTTCTCCCATAGAGTTTTATTGGAAAAATGCAAATGTTTGTCACTCATACAGCTTCGGAGTGAAACTCACCAAACTTGGGTCACTCAGTCATGGGGTCAACCTGGAAATTTCTGTCACATTTTGGGGACATTAAAAAGTGGGCGGAGCTACAAACAACCAATCAGATTTTCCCTATTGACTTCAATAAGAAACCTTTAAATTGCTGTCATTCTCACAGTATTTAAAGGGATTCTGTCACCTCCCCTAAGGCAAAAAACGATTTAAAACCAGCCATGCAGCACAGCTTACCTGGATTAGGCTGTGCTGTTCAATCTTGAAATCCGTCCAGCAGTTAGTTCAAAAAACGAGTTTGATCAATGAGGAAATGCGTCCTGAAGGTGCCCAGAGGGGCGTTTTTTTCTTCTGAGAGAGCCCAGTCCCGCCCCTTTTTCAGTGCCCAGCCCGCCTTCCTTTTACTTCCTAACCGCCGCCCCCAGCCTGCCACAGCCTCTCCTGCCTCTCCTCCCCCTCCCTCTTGCCGAACGAAATCTCGCACAGGCGCAGTACCCACTGAGGGCTGCGCCTGTGCGATCATCAGGAGACTGAGGGCGGCAGCTTCATCTTCGTCACTGGGCATGCGCCGAGCCCAGTGACGTCCGATGCTCGCTCTTCCCTCAGTCAGCAGGGAAGAGCTAATATCGGACGTCACTGGGCTCGGCGCATGCCCAGTGACGAAGATGAAGCTGCCGCCCTCAGTCTCCTGATGATCGCACAGGCGCAGCCCTCAGTGGGTACTGCGCCTGTGCGAGACTTCGTTCGGCAAGAGGGAGGGGGAGGAGAGGCAGGAGAGGCTGTGGCAGGCTGGGGGCGGCGGTTAGGAAGTAAAAGGAAGGCGGGCTGGGCACTGAAAAAGGGGCGGGACTGGGCTCTCTCAGAAGAAAAAAACGCCCCTCTGGGCACCTTCAGGACGCATTTCCTCATTGATCAAACTCGTTTTTTGAACTAACTGCTGGACGGATTTCAAGATTGAACAGCACAGCCTAATCCAGGTAAGCTGTGCTGCATGGCTGGTTTTAAATCGTTTTTTGCCTTAGGGGAGGTGACAGAATCCCTTTAAGCCAGAATACCCAAACTTGGCACCGTAGGTCATTGGGTGACTGGATTCAAAAAATAATGAAAAAGTGGGCGGAGTCTACAACGGCCAATCAAATTTCAGCCATTTGTTTAAATGGGAAAAATTCTAACTGCCGCTGCTCTTAGACTGTTAATGGCAGGTTTCCCAAACGTGGTACAGTTGGACAATTTAGGATTAGGATTAAAATTTTGAAAAGTGGGCGGGGCCAAAAACAACCAATCAGATTTCTTTAATTGATTTCAATATGGAAAAAAAAAAATTCTGAAAATTGAAAAATGCTGCCATGATTGATGTCAGGGGCTTCAAATCGCTGAAATCAGGTGATAGATTACTTTGGATTCAAAAATTTAAAAAGTGGGCAGAGCCAACAACAACAAATCAGATTTTCCCTATTGACTTCAATGAGAAACTTTTAAATTGCTGTCATTCTCACAGTATTTAAGCCAGAATACCCAAACTTGGCACCGTAGGTCATTGGGTGACTGGATTCAAAAAATAATGAAAAAGTGGGCGGAGTCTACAACGGCCAATCAAATTTCAGCCATTTGTTTAAATGGGAAAAATTCAAACTGCCGCTGCTCTTAGACTGTTAATGGCAGGTTTCCCAAACTTGGTACAGTTGGACAATTTAGGATTAGGATTAAAATTTTGAAAAGTGGGCGGGGCCAAAAACAACCAATCAGATTTCTTTCATTGATTTCAATATGGAAAAAAAAAATTTCAGAAAATTGAAAAATGCTGCCATGATTGATGTCAGGGGCTTCAAATCGCTGAGATCAGGTCATAGATTACTTTGGATTCAAAAAATTTAAAAGTGGGCGGAGCCAACAAACAGATTTTCCCTATTGTCTTCAATGAGAAAATTTTAAATTGCTGCCATTTCAACATTGTTAATGGCAGGGTTGTTAAACTTAATATATTCGGTTAATAGGTGACTAGAATTCAAATGTTTTAAAGTGGGCGGGGTCTACAACGGCCAATCAAATTTCAGCTATATGTTTTAATGGGAAAATGTAAAACTGCCGCTGCTCTTAGACTGTTAATGGCAGGATCCCCAAACTTGGTACAGTTGGACAATTTAGGATTAGGATTAAAATTCAGAAAAGTGGGCGGGGCCAAAAACAACCAATCAGATTTTCCCTATTGACTTCAATAAGAAACCTTTAAACAGCTGTCATTCTCACAGCACCCAAACTCGGCAAGGTGGGTCAGTGTGAGACAAAGGTCAAAATTTATAAAAGTGGGCGGAGTCTACACTCCACCCAGTTACTCCGCCCACTCCAGTTGTAAGCTACTGGTGGAGGCAAGAACACATCACACAATTTCCCCAAAAATTGTACCTTTTCTAGTTATTATGTGTTCTTGCATAGCAAGACCACATAATGTTATCTCACATATATATTATTATTATTATGTGTTCTTGCATAGCAAGACCACATACTATTATCTCACATATATATTCTTATTCTTATTCTTATTATTATAGCCAAATTTGCCACCCTAACTCCTCCCACAGTTTTTACACTACATAGACAAAAATTTACCAAAACGTGCAGATTGTACCCGATCGGATTGCTATTACTTTGTGGAGCGATCCCACCCCCGGGGCCCCCGTGGCGGGCCCCGGAAGCCCCCTTTTTTCCCATAGACTTTGACAGGGTAAATTTTCAAATCGCTCCCACTCGCCAGGCTTTGACGCTAAAGTCACCAAACTTGGGTCACTTAGTCATGGAGTCAACCCGAAAACTTTGGGCATATTTCGGGGACCCCAAAAAGTGGGCGGGGCCACACAGAACCAATCAAAATCTCCCCATTGACTTTAATGAGACCTTCAAATTGCTACTTCTCCCACATTTTTAGGAGTACAAATTCCAAACTTTGCAGACTTGGTCGGCACCCACCCAAGTACCTTGCTTTTGCTTTGTTACCCGATCCCACCCTCCGGGCCCCTGGGACAGGGCCCCCAAAATCCACGTTTTTCCCATTGACTTTGACAGGGACAATTTTCAAATCTCTCCCAGTCGCACAGATTTTAAACTAAAGTCACCAAACTTGGGTCACTTAGTCATGGGGTCAACCTGAAAATTTCTGTCACATTTTGGGGGACATTAAAAAGTGGGCGGAGCTACAAACCACCAATCAGATTTTCCCTATTGACTTCAATGAGAAACTTTTAAATTGCTGTCATTCTCACAGTATTTAAGCCAGAATACCCAAACTAGGCACCGTAGGTCATTGGGTGACTGGGGTCAAAAAAAATTAAAAAGTGGGCGGGGTCTACAACGGCCAATCAAATTTCAGCCATTTGTTTAAATGGGAAAAATTCAAACTGCCGCTGCTCTTAGACTTTTAATGGCAGGGTTCCCGAAACTTGGCACAGTTGGTCACTGGAGGACTGTGCCAATGTATATCTCATTTTGGGGATGCTAAAAAGTGGGCGGAGCCACAAACAACCAATCAGATTTTCCCTATTGACTTCAATAAGAAACCTTTAAACAGCTGTCATTCTCACAGCACCCAAACTCGGCAGGGTGGGTCAGTGTGAGACAAAGGTCAAAATTTATAAAAGTGGGCGGAGTCTACACTCCACCCAGTTACTCCGCCCACTCCAGTTGTAAGCTACTGGTGGAGGCAAGAACACATCACACAATTTCCCCAGAAATTGTACCTTTTCTAGTTCTTCTTATTCTTATTATAGCCAAATTTGCCACCCTAACTCCTCCCACAGTTTTTACACTACATAGACAAAAATTTACCAAAACGTGCAGATTGTTCCCGATCGGATTGCTATTACTTTGTGGAGCGATCCCACCCCCGGGGCCCCCGTGGCGGGCCCCGGAAGCCCCCTTTTTTCCCATAGACTTTGACAGGGTAAATTTTCAAATCGCTCCCACTCGCCAGGCTTTGATGCTAAAGTCACCAAACTTGGGTCACTTAGTCATGGAGTCAACCCGAAAATTTTGGGCACATTTCGGGTACCCCAAAAAGTGGGCGGGGCCACACAGAACCAATCAAAATTTCCCCATTGACTATAATGAGACTTTCAAATTGCTACTCCTCCCACATTTTTAGGAGTACAAAACTACAAACTTTGCAGACTTGGTCGGCACCCACCCGAGTACCTTGCTTGTGCTTTGTTACCCGATCCCACCCTCCGGGCCCCTGGGACAGGGCCCCCAAAATCCACGTTTTTCCCATTGACTTTGACAGGGAAAATTTTCAAATCGCTCCCAGTCGCACAGATTTGAAACTAAAGTCACCAAACTTGGGTCACTTAGTCATGGGGTCAACCTGAAAATTTCTGTCACATTTTGGGGACATTAAAAAGTGGGCGGAGCTACAAACAACCAATCAGATTTTCCCTATTGTCTTCAATGAGAACATTTTAAATTGCTGCCATTTCAACATTGTTAATGGCAGGGTTGTTAAACTTAATATATTCGGTTAATAGGTGACTAGAATTCAAATGTTTTAAAGTGGGCGGAGTCTACAGCGGCCAATCAAATTTCAGCTATATGTTTTAAATGGAAAATTTAAAAATGCCGCTGCTCTTAGACTGTTAATGGCAGGGTTCTGAAACTTGGCACAGTTGGTCACTGGAGGACTGTGCCAATGTATATCTCATTTTGGGGGACGCTAAAAAGTGGGCGGAGCCACAAACAACCAATCAGATTTTCCCTATTGACTTCAATAAGAAACCTTTAAACAGCTGTCATTCTCACAGCACCCAAACTCGGCAGGGTGGGTCAATGTGAGACAAAGGTCAAAATTTAGAAAAGTGGGCGGAGTCTACACTCCACCCAGTTACTCCGCCCACTCCAGTTGTAAGCTACTGGTGGAGGCAAGAACACATCACACAATTTCCCCAGAAATTGTACCTTTTCTAGTTATTCTTATTATTATAGCCAAATTTGCCACCCTAACTCCTCCCACAGTTTTTACACTACATAGACAAAAATTTACCAAAACGTGCAGATTGTTCCCGATCGGATTGCTATTACTTTGTGGAGCGATCCCACCCCCGGGGCCCCCGTGGCGGAAGCCCCCTTTTTTCCCATAGACTTTGACAGGGTACATTTTCAAATCACTCCCACTCGCTAGGCTTTGACGCTAAAGTCACCAAACTTGGGTCACTTAGTCATGGAGTCAACCCGAAAATTTTGGGCACATTTCAGGGACCCCAAAAAGTGGGCGGGGCCACACAGAACCAATCAAAATCTCCCCATTGACTGTAATGAGACCTTCAAATTGCTACTTCTCCCACATTTTTAAGAGTAGAAATTCCAAACTTTGCAGACTTGGTCGGCACCCACCCGAGTAACTTGCTTGTGCTTTGTTACCCGATCCCACCCTCCGGGCCCCTGTGACAGGGCCCCCAAAATCCACGTTTTTCCCATTGACTTTGACAGGGACAATTTTCAAATCGCTCCCAGTCACACAGATTTGAAACTAAAGTCACCAAACTTGGGTCACTTAGTCATGGGGTCAACGCGCAATTTGTTAGCACATTTCGGAGACCTGAAAATGTGGGCGGGGCCACACAGAACTAATCAAATTCTCCCCATTGACTACAATGAGACGTTCAAATTGCTACTCCTCCCACAGATTTAGGAGTATCAATACCGAACTTTGCACTCTTGGTCGGCACATACCCGAGGATCTTGCTTGTGCTTTGTTAACCGATCCCACCCTCCGGGCCCGAAAACCTCTTTTTTCTCCCATAGAGTTTTATTGGAAAAATGCAAACATTTGTCACTCATACAGCTTCGGAGTGAAACTCACCAAACTTGGGTCACTTAGTCATGGGGTCAACCTGAAAATTTCTGTCACATTTTGGGGACATTAAAAAGTGGGCGGAGCTACAAACAACCAATCAGATTTTCTCTATTGACTTCAATGAGAAAATTTTAAATTGCTGCTATTTCAACATTGTTAATGGCAGGGTTGTTAAACTTAATATATTCGGTTAATAGGCGACTAGAATTCAAATGGTTTAATGTGGGCGGAGTCTACATCGGCCAATCAAATTTCAGCTATATGTTTTAATGGGAAAATGTAAAACTGCCGCTGCTCTTAGACTGTTAATGGCAGGATCCCCAAACTTGGTACAGTTGGACAATTTAGGATTAGGATTAAAATTCAGAAAAGTGGGCGGGGCCAAAAACAACCAATCAGATTTTCCCTATTGACTTCAATAAGAAACCTTTAAACAGCTGTCATTCTCACAGCACCCAAACTCGGCAAGGTGGGTCAGTGTGAGACAAAGGTCAAAATTTATAAAAGTGGGCGGAGTCTACACTCCACCCAGTTACTCCGCCCACTCCAGTTGTAAGCTACTGGTGGAGGCAAGAACACATCACACAATTTCCCCAGAAATTGTACCTTTTCTAGTTATTATTCTTCTTATTATAGCCAAATTTGCCACCCTAACTCCTCCCACAGTTTTTACACTACATAGACAAAAATTTACCAAAACGTGCAGATTGTTCCCGATCGGATTGCTATTACTTTGTGGAGCGATCCCACCCCCGGGGCCCCCGTGGCGGGCCCCGGAAGCCCCCTTTTTTCCCATAGACTTTGACAGGGTATATTTTCAAATCGCTCCCACTCGCCAGGCTTTGACGCTAAAGTCACCAAACTTGGGTCACTTAGTCATGGGGTCAACCCGAAAATTTTGGGCACATTTCGGGGACCCCAAAAAGTGGGCGGGGCCACATAGAACCAATCAAAATTTCCCCATTGACTGTAATGAGACCTTCAAATTGCTACTTCTCCCACATTTTTAGGAGTACAAATTCCAAACTTTGCAGACTTGGTCGGCACCCACCCGAGTACCTTGCTTGTGCTTTGTTACCCGATCCCACCCTCCGGGCCCCTGGGACAGGGCCCCGAAAATCCACGTTTTTCCCATTGACTTTGACAGGGACAATTTTCAAATCGCTCCCAGTCGCACAGATTTTAAACTAAAGTCACCAAACTTGGGTCACTTAGTCATGGGGTCAACGCGCAATTTGTTAGAACATTTCAGAGACCCGAAAATGTGGGCGGGGCCACACAGAACCAGTCAAATTCTCCCCATTGACTACAATGAGACGTTCAAATTGCTACTCCTCCCACAGATTTAGGAGTATCAATACCGAACTTTGCACTCTTGGTCGGCACATACCCGAGGATCTTGCTTGTGCTTTGTTAACCGATCCCACCCTCCGGGCCCCTGGGGCGGGCCCCCGAAAACATATTTTTTTCTCCCATAGAGTTTTATTGGAAAAATGCAAACGTTTGTCACTCATACAGCTTCGGAGTGAAACTCACCAAACTTGGGTCACTTAGTCATGGGGTCAACCTGAAAATTTCTGTCACATTTTGGGGACATTAAAAAGTGGGCGGAGCTACAAACAACCAATCAGATTTTCCCTATTGTCTTCAATGAGAAAATTTTAAATTGCTGCCATTTCAACATTGTTAATGGCAGGGTTGTTAAACTTAATATATTCGGTTAATAGGTGACTAGAATTCAAACGTTTTAAAGTGGGCGGAGTCTACAACGGCCAATCAAATTTCAGCTATATGTTTTAATGGGAAAATTTAAAACTGCCGCTGCTCTTAGACTGTTAATGGCAGGATCCCCAAACTTGGTACAGTTGGACAATTTAGGATTAGGATTAAAATTCAGAAAAGTGGGCGGGGCCAAAAACAACCAATCAGATTTCTTTGATTGATTTCAATGGGAAAATTAAAAAATGCAGAAAATTGAAAAATGCTGCCATTTTTTATGTCAGGGGCTTCAAATCTCAGAAATCAGGTCATAGATTAGTTTGGCTTCAAAAATTGGAAAAGTGGGCGGAGCCAACAACAACAAATCAGATTTTCCCTATTGACTTCAATGAGAAACCTTTAAATTGCTATCATTCTTACAATATTTAAGCCAGAATACCCAAACTTGGCAGGGTGGGTCAGTGTGAGACAAAGGTCGACATTTTTAAAAGTGGGCGGAGTCTACAACGGCCAATCAATTTCAGCCATGTGTTTAAATGGGAAAAATTCAAACTGCCGCTGCTCTTAGACTTTGATTGGCACAGTCTTCAAACTTGGCGCAGTTGGTCACTGAAGGAATGGGATTAAAATTTAAAAAGTGGGTGGAGCCACCAATCAGATTTCAAGCCAACATCTTGTGGTTTCTTCAGAAATGCCCACTCCAGTTGTAAGCTACTGTTGGAGGCAAGAACACTTCACACAATTTCCCCAGAAATTGTACCTTTTCTAGTTATGATTACCCTTTGAGCCACAGAGGATCTTTAGGTTTTCATTTGTCACTCCCTGCCTTTCCAGAGTCATAACATTTTAGTTTTTCCGTTCAAATAGCCATATGATGGCTTGTTTTTTGCGGGACAGGTTGCACTTTTTAATGCCACCATTTAATATTGCATACTATGCAGTGGGGAGCTGGAAAAAAATTACAAATGGGGCGGAAAAAAAAATATATATATTAAAAAAAAAGGCAATTCTGCACAACAGTTTTTTTTTTATGGTGTTCACTATGCAGCAAAACTGACATGTTACTTTCATTTTACAGGTCAGGATGATTATGGAGATATCACATATGTATAGTTTTTCTTGCGTTTAAATATTGAAAAAAAAAGTCTCTTTTTGTCGCCATAATCTGACCCCTATAACTCTTTTGTAGTTATGTGTACAGAGCTGTATGGGGACTCATTTTTTGTGGGCCAATATTTAGTTTTCATTGATATAATTTTGGGTATGCACAACTTTTTGATTACTTTTTACTAAATTTTTGGGGTGAGAAGCAAGGGGACAAAAAAATGCCCAAATCTGCCATTTTGACGTTTTTCCGTTTTGCTGCATGGGATAAACATTTTTAGATCTCAATAGTACAGGTGTTTTCACATGTGGCGATGCCCATGATGTATATTTTTTAATTATGCATTTTTATTTTCATTTTGGGTGATTAGAATTTTTATGTATTTTTTTTAATAAGTTTAAAAAACTTTTCCTTTTTTTTATAGCTTCCATAGGGAATTATAACAAGCAATCATCAGACTGCTATTCTCACAGACTCCAACGCATTAGCATTGGAGTCTATGAGGATTTTACTATGTTCCTATGGACGAACAAAGGATAAACTGAGACTAGACGGGTAGAGTAGCAAAAATGTACATATACTTTATTAGACAATACATAAAAAACATATTTTGTTGTGTGATATATCACATCCGACAAAAAGGTGGACTACACCTGAGGGGACATAACATAATAACATACAAAAAGGGCAATGAGGTCAATACTCTGCTACGACTCAGCTAAGATTCACAAATAGCCAGAAAAAGTGCAAGTGCATGTCTCGAGATTTGTACACATATATATACACACATGGGACCCCCAGAAAAAGGCATTCCAGACGAAACGCGCGTCGGGGTACGTGGCTCTCCTGAGTTTGGACTATATTATTATATGGGTATGTAATGTTTTAGTGTTAGGCTACTCTTTGCTCTGATAACTAATGTTTCTGTAGCATGTTTCAGTTACTTTTTTTTAGTGCAGAAATCGATCTTTGTGATGTTTTGACGTGTTGATTGCATCCACTCAGATATAGTTAGTCAGTCGATCGACTCCCAGGGTGCATGTGTTTGTATGTGCATGTCTGCACATGGCTCCACCTTTGGGGCACTGGTAGTTACTTCATCTGCCCCTGAGGTGACATGCACATGCATGTTCATGCATCCTCATGGGACTCTGTTTCTGTATTTCAATCTTTTATAATGGATGACAATATGCACTTTTTTGCTGAGTTTAAGGCACTAGCCCTTTCTTCCCACAGGGGATGGGTCCCTGTGCTATACACGTGTGTGTCCTAATTTGATGCACAGGCAGTGGAGATATACAGGTGTATATCAGTATAATCTGTGAATATTTGTGATATATATATATATATATATATATATATATATATATAGAGAGAGAACCCCTTTTTTCTGCATGTGAAACGGGTCTCGTGTGTATATATATATATATATATATATGTGTACAAATCTCGAGACTTGCACTTTTTCTAGCTATTTGTGAATCTTAGCTGAGTCGTAGCTGAGTATTGACCTCATTGCCCTTTTTGTATGTTATCATGTTATGTCCCCTCAGGTGTAGTCCACCTTTTTATCTGATGCGATAGATCACACAACAAAATATATATTTTTTATGTATTGTCTAATAAAGTATATGTACATTTTTGCTACTATACCCGTCTAGTCTTAGTTTATCCTTTGTTCGTGTATGCTTTTGTACACTGAGTGGGTATGTCACTATATAGGGTACTTTCCATCACATAGGATCACTAAATGTGAACACAAATCTATGTGATTTCTGTGACTGTTGTTTTCTATGTTCCTATGGAGCCCTGCCACGGATAGGGGCTCCATCAGAATTAATGTGCAGCAGCTTCTGTTCATTCAGGGAGACCGAAGCTGCCACACACTGAATCTGGTTACCTCGATCTTCGCACGGGGGAGCTGTAGCACATAGACACACACTACAGATGAGGCAAATACGTAGTCATAAATGACACAATAACAAGCCCAACACGTGTTTCGCATTGTGCTTCCTTAGGGGGTAGAAGGGAAGAGTTTAAGCCCTTAATGCCCAGCGCCGTACATTTACGGTGCAACCGGACGTGACTTAACGCCCAGTGCCATACATGTACGGCGCAGTGATTGGGCAGGTGCAGGAGAAGCACCCGCCAGATCAGCGGCAGGGGTACGGCAATGACTGATAGCCGGACCCCTGCTGTATGCGTCGGTGAAAACACCAATGTCAGCGCGTTAACCCTTGTTAATCAGTGCTGACCGCGGCACGTGCGATGTCCGTGCAGGGAGGGAGAACCCATCAAGTTTCAAGTAAAAAAATTATAATAAATAACCCCTCAGTCAGTTGAACACAGTCAAAAAATTAAATAAAAACTGTGCTAAAAAAAAACTAAATTTTTTGTCACCCCAAAATCAAACAAATATATATATGAGCCCCTACCTAAGACAAAAAAATAATAAAAAAACTATGGCTCTCAGACTATGGAGACACTAAAACATGATTTTTTTTTGCTTCAAAAATGCTTTTATTGTGTTAACCTCTTAAGGACACAGGGCGTACCTGTACGCCCTGATGTCCGAGTCCTTAAGGACACAAGGCATGCAGGTATGCCCTGTGTATTTTCGATCACCACCGCACAGCGGGCAGTGATCAGAACAGAGTGACTGCTGAAATCATGTGACAATGCCGAGGGGGGTCCCGTGACCCCCCCGTATCGGAAATCGCAGCAAACCGCAGGTCAATTTACACCTGCGGTTTGCTGTGTGTCCGGGTCATTCGGGTCTCTGGTGACACGATAACCCGGAATAGGATGGTGATCGGTGGTGTGATGATACACCACCAATTACCATCCTTAGGCCTCTTTCACACTACTGTTTTATTTTTCAGTTTTGAGGGCCGTTTTTTGTGTTCCGTATACGGAACCATTCATTTCAATGGTTCCGCAAAAAAAAACTGAATGTACTCTGTATGCATTTCGTTTCCATATTTCCGTTCCGTTGAAAGATAGAACATGTACTATTATTGCCCGCAAATCACGTTCCGTGGCTCCATTCAAGTCAATGGGTCCGCAAAAAAAAACAGAACACATACGGAAATGCATCCGTATGTCTTCCGTATCCGTTCCGTTTTTGCAGAACCATCTATTGAAAATGTTATGCCCAGCCCAGTTTATTCTATGTAATTACTATATACTGTATATGCCATACGGAAAAACGGAACGGAAACAAAAAAAAAATAACAACGATTCCATAAAAAACAGACTGCAAAACACTGAAATAGCCATACGGTAGTGTGAAAGAGGCCTTAGATCCTGAGAGGTGGCGGTGACATCACCTCTCAGGATCGCTTCCTATTGGCTGGATGGGCGGGCAGGGGTTAATTTTCCCCAGCTCTGCTCTCCTCCACATTGCTTCCGTGGAGAGAGGAGCCCGTCCGTCCACCTGAGCCCAGCACCCCCACGTGAGCCACTCAAAGTTCGCCACTCAATAGTTACACCAGCAGCGCAGCCCATCCTGGACCTAGCACCAGCACTGCTGTACAACATGGTGAAGTGGCGAGCACCAGAAGGGCAGTTGAAGCTAGTACAGTTGCACGTGCAATAGTTACCCCGTCGCAGCCACCGCACAGACAGGCCCGTAGAGCCCCTAGAGTCCCTGAGGTGCTAACAAACCCTGATTGGCAGTCCCCAACTTCAGCCGCACCATTAGTTTCCCCTTTCACCGCCCAGTCTGGAGTTCGGGTAGAGACAGCTCAGATCGGTTCGGCCCTGGGATTTTTTGACCTGTTCTTGACTGCGGAGCTCTTGGACTTGGACACGATTTGAGACCATCCTGCGTTTCCTGCACTTTAGTGATAACAGCACCTCCCGTCCCAGAGGCCACCCAGCTTTTGACCGGCTCCACAAAATTCGACCCCTCATAGACCACTTCAACAACAAATTTGCAGCTTTGTATACCCCTGAGCAAAACATCTGCGTAGACAAGTCCCTTATACATTTTACCTTGGCTTCAAACAATACATCCCAAGCAAGCGCGCCCGGTATGGGGTCAAATTGTATAAGCTCTGTGAAAGGGCCACAGGCTATACCCACAAATTTCAGATCTATGAGGGTAAAGATCAGACCCTGGAGCCGGTCGGTTGCCCTGACTACCTGGGGAGCAGTGGGAAGACAGTCTGGGACTTGGTGTCACCCTTATTTGGCAAGGGGTACCATCTTTATGTGGACAATTTCTACACAAGTGTGCCCCTCTTCAGGAATTTGTTCCTAGAACAGATTGGCTGCTGTGGCACCGTGTGACCTAGTCGCCGGGGCTTCCCCCAACGGCTCGTTACCACCCATCTTGCAAGGGGGGAGAGGGCTGCCTTGTGTAACTAAGAACTGCTCGCGGTGAAAGGGAGAGACAAGCGTGAGGTTTACATGCTCTCCTCCATTCACGCAGACACGACAATCCAAATTGAACGAGCAACCAGTGTCATTGAAAAGCCCCTCTGTGTCACGACTATAATTCGCTCATGGGAGGGGTGGACTTCAATGACTAGATGTTGGTTCCTTATCTACTTTCCCGCAGGACCAGATGCTGGTATAAGAAGGTGTCTGTATAATAGTTTTGTTCTCTACAGTAAGGCTGGGAGAACAGGATCCTTCCTAAAATTTCAGGAAGAGATCATCAATAACCTCCTGTATCCAGGAGGTTCCGTGGCCCCATCCACCAGTGTAGTGAGCCGTCTACACGAGCGACATTTCCCCAGTGTCGTTGCTGGTATCTCAAACCGACCGCCACCCCGAAAAATTTTTTGTGTCTGTAGCAGGAGTGGAATAAGGCGTGACACCCGCTATTTCTGTCCTGACCACCCTGCCCTATGCTGGTACACAGGTAAACTTATAGGGATTGCATCTCACAGGACAGGCACACAGGGCTATTAGGGCCCATTCACACAGAGCTGCTGCAAACCTCTCCTTTCACCTGGGACAAAGTGCACAATGTACTTCGCCACATCTTTGGGCGATTTGCGCTTTGCACATTGTCCCATGGCGAAGGAGAGGTTTGTCCTATAAAAGGTAAAAAAAATCACCTCTAAGCAAAAAAGTTAACGTTCTGTTCAAAAAGTTAAATAAAGTTTATATGTTCTGTTCAAATGTTATTATAAAGTTAATAAATGTATTGCGCTGTGGCCTGTTTTTTTTTTTTTTTACCTTCCAGGTGGACCAACCGATCGACTAGCTGCTGCACTGATGTGCATTCTGACAGAAGCATTGCGCTGCTGTCAGATTACACAAAAGTCGGTGTATGCGGCCTTGCAAGACGAGATTTCTCCTCTGCAGTAAAAGATACCTTTGCCGAGGCATATGAGCTGAGGAGGCGGCGTTGTTCATATGCTTTGGCAAACACTTTGTATATATAAAAAAACAAAACTAAATCCCGCCAATGATTTATTCATCCACATCGATTGATGTGAATGGAGCAATCAGGTTTGCCAGGGCATACGAGCGAAGTGGGTATGGATGTTGGGCGGAGCGCCTATGTCCTGGCAGACGCCTTTCCCCTCCTTTTTTTTTTGGGCAGAGATTTATTTCATCTACATTGATCGATGTGAATGAAGAAACCTGTGGCGTTCATTTTTTCTTTCAGCCCAGAGGCTGAACGGAAAAATCTCATTACCTGTATGCTCAATATAAGGAGAAGGAAGAAACTCCTAATGCTGGCCATACATGTAATGATTGCGGAGACCCTCAAATGCCAGGGCAGTACAAACACCCCACAAATGACCCCATTTTGGAAAGAAGACACCCCAAGGTATTCACTGAGGGGGCATATTGAGTCCATGAAAGGCTGAAAGTTAGCGGAAAGGGAGACTTTGTGAGAAAAAACTAGAAAAAAAATCAATTTCCGCTAACTTGTGCCAAAGAGAAAAAAATTCTATGAACTCGCCATGCCCCTCATTGAATACCTTGGGGTCTCTTCTTTCCAAAATGGGGTCACATGTGGGGTATTTATACTGCCCTGGCATTTTAGGCACCCTAAAGGGTGAGAAGAAGTCTGGGATCCAAATGTCTAAAAATGCCCTCCTAAAAGGAATGTGGGCCCCTTTGCGCATCTAGGCTGCAAAAAAGTGTCACACATGTGGTATCGCCGTACTCAGGAGAAGTTGGGGAATGTGTTTTGGGGTGTCATTTTACATATACCCATGCTGGGTGAGATAAATAGCTTGGTCAAATGCCAACTTTGTATTAAAAAAAGGGAAAAGTTGTCTTTTGCCAAGATATTTCTCTCACCCAGTATGAGTATATGTAAAAAGACACCCCAAAACACATTGCCCTACTTCTTCTGAGCATTTTTTTTTTTTTACAGATTTTGATTTCAAACTACTTTGCACGCATTTGGGACCCTAAAATTCCAGGGCAGTATAACTACCCCACAAGTGACCCCATTTTGGAAAGAAGACACCCCAAGGTATTTCGTGAGGGGCATGGTGAGTTCCTAGAATTTTTTATTTTTTGTCACAAGTTAGCGGAAAATGATGATTATTTTTTTTCCTTACAAAGTCTCATATTCCACTAACTTGTGACAAAAAATAAAAACTTCCATGAACTCACTATGCCCATCATGAAATACCTTGGGGTGTCTTCTTTCCAAAATGGGGTCACTTGTGGGGTAGTTATACTGCCCTGGCATTTTAGGGGCCCAAATGCGTGCAAAGTAGTTAGAAATCAAAATGTGGAAAACAGTCACCCATTGACCAACTGTTCCAAGTTTAGCGACTTTGCCATTGACCCTCTAAGGGCTCTTTTGCCGGAATTACACGCCGGATCCGGAAAAACTCAAGTGAACTGAAAGCATTTGAAGATGGATCAGTCTTCAAAATGCGTTCAGTGTTACTATGGCAGCCAGGACGCTAATAAAGTCCTGGTTGCCATAGTAGTAGTGGGGAGCGGTATACTTACCGCCCGTGCGGCTCCCGGGTCACTCCAGAATGACGTCAGTGCGCCCCATGCGCATGGATGACGTATCCATGCGATCACGTCATCCGTGCGCGTGGGTCACCCTGACGTCACTCTGAAGCGCCCCAGGATCCGCACGGACGGTAAGTATACTGCTCCCCCGGCTCCCCACTTTACCATGGCAAACAGGACTTTAGCGTCCTGGCAGCCATGGTAACCATTCAGAAAAAGCTAAAAGTTCGAGTCGGTAATGCGCCGAAACGACGTTTAGCTTAAGGCCGGATCCGGATTAATGCCTTTCAATGGGCATTAATTCCGGATCCGGCAAGTGTTCAGAATTTTTGGCCGGAGTAAAAAGCGCAGCCGGTCCTGAACTGAAGACATCCTGATGAATCCTGAACGGATTTCTCTCCATTCAGAATGCATGGGGATAATCCTGATCAGGATTCTTCCGGCATAGAGCCCCGACGACGGAACTCTATGCCGGAAAAGAACAACACAAGTGTGAAAGAGCCCTAAGAGCAGCGGAAGTTTTAAATTTTCCCATTAAACCATATGGCTGAAATGTGATTGATCGTTGTAGACTCCGCCCACTTTTAAACATTTGAATTCTAGTCACCTATTAACCGAATATATTAAGTTTAACAACCCTGCCATTAACAATGTTTAAATGGCAGCAATTTAAAATTTTCTCATTGAAGTCAATAGGGAAAATCTGATGTGACACAAATTTTCAGGTTGACCCCATGACTAAGTGACCCAAGTTTGGTGAGTTTTACTCCGAAGCTGTATGAGTGACAAACGTTTGCATTTTTCCAATAAAACTCTAAGGGAAAAAAAGAGGTTTTCGGGGGTCCGCCCCAAGGGCCCGGAGGGTGGGATCGGTTAACAAAGCACAAGCAAGATACTCGGGTATGTGCTGACCAAGAGTGCAAAGTTCGGTATTTATACTCCTAAATCTGTGGGAGGAGTAGCAATTTGAACGTCTCATTAAAGTCAATGGGGAGAATTTGATTGGTTCTGTGTGGCCCCGCCCACATTTTAGGGTCTCCGAAATGTTCTAACAAATTGCGCGTTGACCCCATGACTAAGTGACCCAAGTTTGGTGACTTTAGTTTCAAATCTGTGCGACTGGGAGCGATTTGAAAATTTTCCCCGTCACTGTCAATGGGAAAAACGTGGATTTTGGGGGCCCGTCCCAGGGGCCCGGAGGGTGGGATCGGTTAACAAAGCACAAGCAAGGTACTCGGGTGGGGGCCGACCAAGTCTGCAAAGTTTGGAATTTGTACTCCTAAAAATGTGGGAGGAGTAGCAATTTGAAGGTCTCATTACAGTCAATGGGGAGATTTTGATTGGTTCTGTGTGGCCCCGCCCACTTTTTGGGGTCCCCGAAATATGCCAAAAATATTCGGGGTGACCCAAGTTTGGTGACTTTAGCGTCAAAGCCTGGCGAGTGGGAGCGATTTGAAAATGTACCCTGTCAAAGTCTATGGGAAAAAAGAGGGCTTCCTGGGCCGGCCCCGGGGTGGGATCGCTTATAAAAGCACAAGCAACTCGAGTCGCAATAGGTCGAAGAAGTGTAGAAAATTTGGGGTATGTAGGAGGAGTAGCGCATAGAAAACGCGGCTAAGAATAATAATAATAAGCTGAAACGCTTTTTGACAATCGAATATCAATTTGTTGGCTTTTGCATGCCAACATAATAATAAGAAGAATAAGCTGAAATGCTTTTTGACAATCGAATATCAATATGTTGGCTTTGAAAGCCAACGTAATAATAAGCTGAAATGCTTTTTGACAATCGAATATCAAAATGTTGGCTTTTGCAAGCCAACATAATAATAAGCTGAAACGCTTTTTGACAATCGAATATCAATATGTTGGCTTTTGCAAGCCAACATAATAATAATAAGCTTAAACGCTTTTTGACAATCGAATATCAATATGTTGGCTTTTGCAAGCCAACATAATAATAAGAATAAGCTGAAATGCTTTTTGACAATCGAATATCAATAAGTTGGCTTTTGCAAGCCAACATAATAATAAGAATAAGCTGAAACGCTTTTTGACAATCGAATATCAATATGTTGGCTTTTGCAAGCCAACATAATAATAATAATCTGAAACGCTTTTTGACAATCGAATATCAATATGTTGGCTTTTGCAAGCCAACATAATAAGAATAAGAAGAAACGCTTTTTGACAATCGAATATCAATATGTTGGCTTTTGCAAGCCAACATAATAATAATAATAATGAGAATAAGCTGAAACGCTTTTTGACAATCGAATATCAATATGTTGGCTTTTGCAAGCCAACATAATAAGAATAAGAAGAAACGCTTTTTGACAATCGAATATCAATATGTTGGCTTTTGCAAGCCAACATAATAATAATAAGCTGAAACGCTTTTTGACAATCGAATATCAATATGTTGGCTTTTGCAAGCCAACATAATAATAATAATAATAATAATAATAAATAATAAAGCTGAAACGCTTTTTGACAATCGAATATCAATATATTGGCTTTTGCAAGCCAACATAATAATAATAATAATAATAATAATAATGAGCTGAAACGCTTTTTGACAATCGAATATCAATATATTGGCTTTTGCAAGCCAACATAATAATAAGCTGAAACGCTTTTTGACAATCGAATATCAATATATTGGCTTTTGCAAGCCAACATAATAATAATAAGCTGAACCACCAACGAATAACAGTATGTTGGCTTTTTCAAGCCAACACAATAAGCTGAACCACCAACGAATAACAGTATGTTGGCTTTTTCAAGCCAACATAATAAGCTGAACCACCAACGAATAACAGCATGTTGGCTTTTTCAAGCCAACATAATAATAATAAGCTGAACCACCAACGAATAACAGTATGTTGGCTTTTTCAAGCCAACACTAATTAATTAATGAATTGATCATCTCCATATTGAGATGTAGTCTTAGGATATTGTGAGGCTTCATTCTACCTGCAGAAGAATCAAGACTCATAACTTATCAGAGAATTAAATGATTGCCTATATACTGTATATTGATAGTAATATTCTTCGCCAAGCTAAGTGATGGATTCCCACAGGAAAGACTTGTTTCAAGTCCTTCCCATTTAAGATATGGTCTAGCAAAGATCCTAGATCCCTGTTATTTGTCTTAATAGTCTTACCAAAGTCATATGTGTGAAAATAGTCCAAGATGGGGCGGAAGGATACAGTTATCTCTTGTAAGTTATATCCTTGGATGGATTTGCCCATTCTGAAAGTCATGTGATGTGTAGTTGGTTTGAAGGGGGCAGAATGTCTTTAGCATTCCATATTGATGTCTAGGATTAGACATGCCCATCCTGATATCATGAGGTTTTCTCTGAACAGAAGTAATGTATATAACTTCTGTTCCTATTTTGATATTCTAAGCTAATAATAGCTTGGTTATAATGTTATTTCCACTCACATGTATTGTTAAGCTTGTAATGCTTTATATCAACGCTGAATATATTCATTTGCATGTATCATTGTGTTTATTTACTTATTTATGTTTATAACCTTGTAACCAATAAATCAGCATATTTTTATAATACCTGTTTATTATTGTATAATGTAAAACTACACCTTTATCATTAACATCATCTCACGTTATTATGCTTGAAGAAGCCTGTAACATCCTGTTCTTGTTTCAGCTTATTATGTTGGCTTGAAAAAGCCAACATATTGTTATTCGATAGTCAAAAAGCGATTCAGCTTATTATTATTCTTAGGCTACTTTCACACTAGCGTTCTGCCTTTCACACTAGCGTTCTGCTGTCCGCTCGTGAGCTCCGTTTGAAGGAGCTTACGAGCGGAGCAGAATGCTTCAGTCCAGCCCTAATGCATTCTGAGTGGACGCGGATCCGCTCAGACTGCATCAGTCTGGCGGCGTTCAGCCTCCGCTCCGCTCGCCTCCGCACGGCCAGGCGGACAGCTGAACGCTGCTTGCAGCGTTCAGCTGTCCGTCTGGCCGTGCGGAGGCGTGCGGATCCGTCCAGACTTACAATGTAAGTCAATGGGAACGGATCCGCTTGAAGATGACACTATATGGCTCAATCTTCAAGCGGATCCGTCCCCCATTGACTTTACATTGAAAGTCTGAACGGATCCGCTCAGGCTACTTTCGCACTTAGAAATTTTTCTAAGTTATTAATGCAGACGGATCCGTACTGAACGGAGCCTCCGTCTGCATTAATATGATCGGATCCATTCAGAACGGATCCGATCAAACGCAAGTGTGAAAGTAGCCTTAGCCGCGTTTTCTATACGCTACTCCTCCTACAGTTTTGGGGCTACATACCCCAAACTTTCTACACTTCTTCGACCTATAGCGACTCGAGTTGCTTGTGCTTTTCTAAGCGATCCCACCCCCGGGGCCCCTGTGGCGGGCCCCGGAAGCCCCCTTTTTTCCTATAGACTTTGACAGGGTACATTTTCAAATCGCTCCCACTCGCCAGGCTTTGAGGCTAAAGTCACCAAACTTGGGTCACTTAGTCATGGGCTCAACCCGAAAATTTTGGCCACATTTCGGGGACCCCAAAAAGTGGGCGGGGCCACCCAGAATTAATCAAAATCTCCCCATTGACTGTAATGAGACCTACAAATTGCTACTCCTCCAACATTTTTAGGAGTACAAATTCCAAACTTTGCAGACTTGGTCGGCACCCACCCGAGTACCTTGCTTGTGCTTTGTTACCCGATCCCACCCTCCGGGCCCCTGGCACAAGGCCCACAAAATCCACGTTTTTCCCATTGACTTTGACAGGGAAAATTTTCAAATCGCTCCCAGTCGCACAGATTTGAAACTAAAGTCACCAAACTTGGGTCACTTAGTCATGGGGTCAACGCGCAATTTGTTAGCACATTTCGGAGACCCGGAAATGTGGGCGGGGCCACACAGAACCAATCAAATTCTCCCCATTGACTACAATCAGACATTCAAATTGCTACTCCTCCCACAGATTTAGGAGTATAAATACCGAACTTTGCACTCTTGGTCGGCACATACCCGAGGATCTTGCTTGTGCTTTGTTAACCGATCCCACCCTCCAGGCCCCTGGGGCGGGCCCCCGAAAACCTCTTTTTTTTCTCCCATAGAGTTTTATTGGAAAAATGCAAACGTTTGTCACTCATACAGCTTCGGAGTGAAACTCACCAAACTTGGGTCACTTAGTCATGGGGTCAACCTGAAAATTTGTGTCACATTTTGGGGACATTAAAAAGTGGGCGGAGCTACAACCAATCAGATTTTCCCTATTGACTTCAATAAGAAAATTTTAAATTGCTGCCATTTCAACATTGTTAATGGCAGGGTTGTTAAACTTAATATATTCGGTTAATAGGTGACTAGAATTCAAATGTTTTAAAGTGGGCGGAGTCTACATCGGCCAATCAAATTTCAGCTATATGTTTTAAATGGGAAAAATTCAAACTGCTGCTGCTCTTAGACTGTTAATGGCAGGTTCCCCAAACTTAATACAGTTGGACAATTTAGGATTAGGATTAAAATTCAGAAAAGTGGGCGGAGCCAAAAACAACCAATCAGATTTCTTTAATTGATTTCAATGGGAAAATTGAAAAATGCAGAAAATTGAAAAATGCTTCCATGATTGATGTCAGGGGCTTCAAATCTCAGAAATCAGGTCATAGATTACTTTGGATTCAAAAATTGGAAAAGTGGGCGGAGGAGCCAACAACAACAAATCAGATTTTCCCTATTGACTTCAATGAGAAACTTTTAAATTGCTGTCATTCTCACAGTATTTAAGCCAGAATACCCAAACTTGGCACCGTAGGTCATTGGGTGACTGGATTCAAAAATTTATAAAAAGTGGGCAGAGTCTACAACGGCCAATCGAATTTTAGTCATTTATTTTAATGGGGAAATTTAAAACTGCCGCTGATCTTAGACTGTTAATGGCAGGGTCCCCAAACTTGGTAAAGTTGGACAATTTAGGATTAGGATTGAAATTTAGAAAAGTGGGCGGAGCCAACAACAACAAATCAGATTTTCCCTATTGACTTCAATGAGAAACTTTTAAATTGCTGTCATTCTCACAGTATTTAAGCCAGAATACCCAAACTTGGCACCGTAGGTCATCGGGTGACTGGATTCAAAAATTTATAAAAAAAGTGGGCGGAGTCTACAACGGCCAATCAAATTTTTTTCATTTATTTTAATGGGGACATTTAAAACTGCCGCTGCTCTTAGACTGTTAATGGCAGGATCCCCAAACTTGGTACAGTTGGACAATTCTGAAAAGTGGGAGGGGCCAAAAACAACCAATCAGATTTTTTTTATTGATTTCAATGGGAAAATTGAAAAATGCAGAAAATTGAAAAATGCTGCCATTATTGATGTCAGGGTCTTCAAATTTCAGAAATCAGGTTATAGATTACTCCGGCTTCAAAAATGGAAAAAGTGGGCGGAGCCAACAACGACAAATCAGGTTTTCCCTATTGACTTCAATGAGAAACCTTTGAATTGCTGTCATTCTCACAATATTTAAGCCAGAATACCGAAACTTGGCACCGTAGGTCATTGGGTGACTGGGGTCAAAGATTTTTAAAAAGTGGGCGGGGTCTACAACGGCCAATCAAATTTCAGGCATTTTGTTTTAAATGGGAAAAATTCAAACTGCCGCTGCTCTTAGACTGTTAATGGCAGGGTTCTGAAACTTGGCACAGTTGGTCACTGGAGGACTGTGACAATGTATATCTCATTTTGTGGACGCTAAAAAGTGGGCAGAGCTACAAACAACCAATCACATTTTCCCTATTGACTTCAATAAGAAACCTTTAAACAGCTGTCATTCTCACAGTTTTTAAGCCACAGCACCCAAACTCGGCAGGGTGGGTCAGTGTGAGACAAAGGTCAAAATTTATAAAAGTGGGCGGAGTCTACAACGGCCAATCAAATTTCAGCCATGTGTTTAAATGGGAAAAATTAAAACTGCCGCTGCTCTTAGACTTTGATTGGCATAGTCTTCAAACTTGGCGCAGTTGGTCACTGGAGGACTGGGATTAAAATTCAAAAAAGTGGGTGGAGCCACCAACAGCCAATCAGATTTCAAGCCAACATCTTGTGGTTTCTTCAGAAACTACACATTCTAGTTCCGTTTTATTATTCTTCTCCGCCCCCCCCCCCTTTTTCTATACGCTACTCCTCCTACAGTTTTGGGGTTACAAATGCCAAACTTTCCAAACTTCTTCGACCTATAGTGAGGTAAGTTGCTTGTGCTTTAATAAGCGATCCCACCCTCTGGGACCCTGTTGCGGGCCACCGAAGACCCCACTTTTTGTCATAGACTTTCATTGGAAAATTGTAAAACGTTGCCACTCGTAGAGCTTTGGAGTTAGGCTACTTTCACACTAGCGTTCGGCTGTCCGCTTGTGAGCTCCGTTTGAAGGGGCTCACAAGCGGACCCGAATGCTTCCGTCCAGCCCTAATGCATTCTGAGTGGACGCGGATCCGCTCAGAATGCATCAGTCTGGCGGCGTTCAGCCTCCGCTCCGCTCAGCAGGCGGACACCTGAACGCTGCTTGCAGCGTTCGGGTGTCCGCCTGGCCGTGCGGAGGCAAGCGGATCCGTCCAGACTTACAATGTAAGTCAATGGGGACAGATCCGTTTGAAGATGACACAATATGGCTCAATCTTCAAACGGATCCGTCCCCCATTGACTTTCAATGTAAAAGTCTGGACGGATCCGTTCAGGCTAATTTCACACTTAAACATTTTGTGACAATATAATGCAGACGGATCCGTTCTGAACGGAGCCACCGTCTGCATTATATGAGCGGATCCGTTCAGAACGGATCCGCTCTGAACACTAGTGTGAAAGTAACCTTAAACTCACCAAACTTGGGTCACTTAGTCATGGGGTCAACCTGAAACTTTCTGTCACATTTTGGGGACACTAAAAAGTGGGCGGAGCCACAAACAACCAGATTTTCCCTATTGACTTCAATGAGGAAATTTTAATTGCTGTTATTCTCACAGTATTTAAGCCAGAGTACTCAAACTTGGCACCGTGGGTCACTGGGGTTAAAATTAACAACAACAAAAAAGGCGGAGTCAACAACTGGGAATCAAATTTTAGCCATTTCTTTAAATGGAAAAATGTAAAACTGCCGCTGCTCTTAGACTGTTGGGCCTCTTTCACACAGGCTAGTTTTCCACGCGGGTGCAATGCGTGAGGTGAACGCATTGCACCCGCACTGAATCTGGACCCATTTATTTATATGGGGCTATGCACATGAGCTGTGATTTTCACGCATCACTTGTGCATTGCGTGAAAATCGCAGCTTGCTCTATATTGTGTGTGTTTCACTCAAACGCAGGCCCCATAGAAGTGAATAGGGCGGCGTGAAAATCGCAAGCATCCGCAAGCAAGTGCGGATGCGGTGCGATTTTCACGCATGGTTGCTAAGGTGCATAACCTTCAGCATGACAGGAAGATGCGCATTAAGGAATTCAATGTATGGCTTGGTGAATGGTGTCTGAACCAAGGGTTTGGCTTTGTGTCTCATGTTAGCTCTTGTTGGAATGGAAAAGAACTGTACAAGAAAGATGGTTTGCATCTTTCTCTCAAGGGAACGAATGTCCTCGGTGAACAGTTCCAAGTATTTGCTAAGGAGAATTTAAACTAGGAAAGAGGGGCAAAAGAGTGATAATCCAGTAGTCCAACTGCCCCCGGGAACAATGCAAGAAGAAGCCAGTAGCACAAAGGTTAAGAAATGACAAGCTCAGATTCTTGTCTACTAATACTTGCAGTTTAGGGAATAAGATCAATGAACTCGAGGCTATAATGGCATCTGAGAATATAGATTTAGTAGCTGTTACCGAGACGTGGTTCAATGGGAGTAATGACTGGGATACAATACCAGGGTTCTCTCTATACAGGAAAGACAGAGAAGGCAAGAAGGGGGAGGGGGAGCCCTGTATGTGAAAGATAGCATAAAATTTAATTTGATACAAGTTAGTAAGAACAAATTAGAGTCAGTTTGGGTAACCTGGCAGCTTGATAATCATAAGGTAACTCGTGTAGGTGTGATATATAGACCACCTAGCCAAGTCAAAGAATTAGATGATCTACTAGTTGAGGAAATAACTAAAATGACATTGAAGGGGGAAGTTATCATTATGGGAGACTTCAATCTTCCTGATGTAAACTGGAAAACCAAAAATAGCTAGTTCTGCCAGGAGTACAGATATTTTAAATTCCCTACTGGGATTATCTCTACAGCAAGTAGTTGAGGAGCCAACCCGGAAGGAGGCCATTTTAGATTTAGTATTCACAAATGGGAATTTGGTATCTGATATTACTGTAGGGGAAAGCTTAGTGATCACCAGTTAGAGTGGCTGAGTGACTGAGTCACACCACACAAAAACAAAAGTTTTAGATTTTAGAAAAACTGACTTTTCTAAAATTAGATTAGTGGTATACGAGTCCCTATCAGATTGGAACAGTTTCATTGGAGTCCAGGAGAAATGGGACTACTTAAAAATTGCACTATTGAAGGCAACAGAAAATTGCATTAGGCTTGTCAATAAAAGCAAAAAAAGGAAGAGACCACTGTGGTACGCAGCAGAAGTGGCCAAAATCATTAAAAACACAAAAAGATAGCATTTAGGAATTATAAAAAAAACAGGATGACAGGCAAATTTATAAGATTAGGCAGAGAGAGGCCAAACAAGTTATAAGAGCTTCTAAAGCACAGGCAGAAGAGAAATTAGCTCAGTCAGGGAAAAAAGGCAATAAGGCATTCTTCAGATACATAAATGAAAAAAGGAAACTAAAACAATGAATTACAAAATTAAAAACTAAATAAGGAAGGTATATGGAAGAAGATAAAGAACTAGCCGACTTCCTCAATGAATACTTCTGTTCAGTTTTTACAAAGGAAAATGAAGGAAAAGGACCTCAGTTAGGAAAGATGATTAATGAGTCTTTTGATGAATGTGTCTTTACAGAGGAAGAGGTTCTAAGTCAGCTGTCACTTAATACAAATAAGTCACAGGGGCCTGATGGGACACACCCAAAGCTATTAAAATAGCTCAGCGGTGAACTAGCAAAACCATTTTCAGATTTAACCAATCACTGGCAACAGGAGTCGTCCCAGAAGATTGGAAATTAGCAAATGTTGTGCCGATTCACAAGAAAGGTAGTAGGGAGGAAACGGGCAACTAGCGGCCAGTAAGCCTGACATCAATAGTGGGGAAATTAATGGAAACCATACTTAGGGAGAGGATTGTGGAACATCTAAAATCCCATGGATTGAAAGATTAAAAACATGCCGTTTACTTCAGGGAAATCATGTCAAACTAATCTTATAGATTTTTTTGATGGGGCGACTAAAATAATAGATGGCGGAGGTGCAGTAGACATCAATTATCTGGACTTTAAGTAAGGCTTTTGATACTGTCCCACATAGAAGGCTTATCAACTCTTTTTGCTGGTGACACAAAGATTTGCAACAGGGTTGATGTTCCTGGAGGGATACACCAAATGGAAAAGGAATGGTCAAAAATCTGGCAACTAAAATTTAATGTTGATAAGTGCAAGATAATACACCTAGGGCGTAAAAACCCAAGAGGAGAATAACATCAGTGATCCAGTCCTAACCTCAGTATCCGAGGAAAGGGATTTAAGGGTCATTATTTCAGAAGACTTAAAAGGTAGGCAGACAGTGTAGCAGGAAATGCTAGCAGAATGCTTGGGTGTATAGGGAGAGGCATTACCAGTAGAAAGAGGGAGGTGCTCATGCCGCTCTACAGAGCACTAGTGAGATCTCATCTCATTTGCAGTATTGTGCTCAGTACTGGAGACCATATCTCCAGAAGGATATTGATACTTTGGAGAGTGTTCAGAGAAGCGCTACTGAACTAGTACATGGATTGCAGGATAAAACTTACCAGGAAAGATTAAAGGACCTTAACATGTATAGCTTGGAAGAAAGACGAGACAGAGGGGATATGATAGAAACTTTTAAATACATAAAGGGAATCAACAAGGTAAAAGAGGAGAGAATATTTAAAAGAAGAAAAACTCTGCTACAAGAGTTTTAAATTAGAGGGGCAAAGGTTTAAAAGTAATACCCGGAAGTATTACTTTACTGAGAGAGTAGTGGATACATGGAATAGACTTCCTGCAGAAGTGGTAGCTGCAAATACAATGAAGGAGTTTAAGCATGCATGGGATAGGCATAAGGCCTTCATATAAGATAGGGCCAGGGGCTATTCATAGTATTCAGTATATTGGGCAGACTAGATGGGCCAAATGGTTCTTATCTGCCGACACATTCTATCTGTCTATGTTTCTTATAGCATGGTTATAAGGTAAAATAATAGAATTCTTTATACAGAGGCTAAGTAAATTAGGGATGGAGGGGTTAAAAATTAATAAACAAATTTAACTCACCCCATCTACTAGTGAATTCTACAGAACACCTAACCCAAATCCAAACCCGAACTTCTGGTCACTGGGATAAAAATTCTGGAAAGTGGGCGTGGCCAAAAAAGAATTATTTGACTTATTTAAATGGGAAAAACTAAAAATTCTCACATTATTGCTGTCATGGACCTCAAATATCACAAATGTTGTCATTGGGCGTTTCCACTTCAAAGTTAGAAAAAGTGGGCGGAGCCACCAACAACCAAATTTCAGCCATTGATTTTCAATAAAAAACAATAAAACTGCTGCCATTTTTACATGTTAAATGCCATAATTCCCAAACCTTAAAGTGTTAGTCACTGGGTGACTGTGGTTCACAATTAGAAAAAAAAAAGGGACGTGGCAACAACAGCCAATCAGATTTCAGCCTTTGACATTAAAAGAAAAGAAGATAAACTGCTGTTTTAATGCCAAGCAGGGTGGATAAAAATTATTGTTTTTATTTAAGTCAGATTTTTATTTATTTAAATCAGATTCTTTCATATAAAATGCTTTTTGAGGAAAATGTTACCATCCAAAGGTTATTCCATCATGAAATAAAGATTAGTTTTTTAATTATGGCAAATACAAAGAATGGTCGGCTCACAAGAAGTCAAATATAACTTATTTAATCCTCACTATTAAAATAACACTTATGGATCAAACCATATACAGACAGAAGCAAATATATAATATCAATGTAGAATGCCAAATAAAATAACATAAAATATCTAAAATGATCACGGTCCCTCCTTTGTCATGAGCTGCGGAGCTCTCGCAGCTCACAATTTTATATGGTGACTGCAAGACTTTATAACCTTAGTTCTGATCCCCTATGTAAAGTCATCCAGATGCAGACTTTAATGATTTATTGTATATGCTATATGATTAGAAGTCACAGTCCGATCCAGGTCTTAATTCAAGCTCAGGCTCTATATAAAGATCGGTATGTCCCCCTTGTTAACATAATTATTTTGCCACTGGGGAAGAAACACTTGCGGTTTTGAAATGCGTCTGATAAGAGTGACTGCATCCTTTAAAAACCCTGTGGTATACGTTCATACCATCAAAATCCAGAGTGTGACAAAATACAGAAAGAAGATACAACTTGATACAACTTGGCGACTGCAAAATCCAAGCACGTGTGAGCGGAGTCTCGATAACAGCGAGGAACGACTCGTGGAGCTGTCAGCGTCCGGAAACTCACACTGCGCAAGGCGCGAAGTGCCGCCACCAGCGAAACAACATCTGTGGGGCCGCCGGTGTGTAGTGTATATACAAACAGGTATCGCCTTGCGGATAGAGCTACAAGGACCCAGTAAGAAGCGCATTTCATTTATATAACAGCGACATATATGGGATGTCCGAGTGGCGCATATGTGAGTGAGTGAACTTCCATCCACTATATCAAGCTGGTTACTGACAACTATCAGATGCACTAAACATAATCGCACAATCATACTGAATACAACCAGAAAGCCGCATAAGTCTGAATCTTTATTTAAAATCTGGATGACTTTACATAGGGAATCAGAACTAAGGTCTAAAGTCTTGCAGTCACCATATAAAATTGTGAGCTGCGAGAGCTCCGCAGCTCATTACAAAGGAGGGACCGTGATCATTTTAGATATTTTATGTTATTTTATTTGTCATTCTACATTGACATTATATACAGGTCCTTCTAAAAAAATTAGCATATTGTGATAAAGTTCATTATTTTCTGTAATGTACTGATAAACATTAGACTTTCATATATTTTAGATTCGATACACACCAACTGAAGTATTTCAAGCCTTTTATTGTTTTAATATTGATGATTTTGGCATACAGCTCATGAAAACCCAAAATTCCTATCTCAAAAAATTAGCATATCATGAAAAGGTTCTCTAAACGAGCTATTAACCTAATCATCTGAATCAACTAATTAACTCTAAACACCTGCAAAAGATTCCTGAGCCTTTTTAAAAACTCCCAGCCTGGTTCATTACTCAAAACCGCAATCATGGGTAAGACTGCCAACCTGACTGCTGTCCAGAAGGCCATCATTGACACCCTCAAGCAAGAGGGTAAGACACAGAAAGAAATTTCTGAACGAATAGGCTGTTCCCAGAGTGCTGTATCAAGGCACCTCAGTGGGAAGTCTGTGGAAAGGAAAAAGTGTGGCAGAAAACGCTGCACAACGAGAAGAGGCGACCGAACCCTGAGGAAGATTGTGGAGAAGGACCGATTCCAGACCTTGGGGGACCTGCGGAAGCAGTGGACTGAGTCTGAAGTAGAAACATCCAGAGCCACCGTGTGCAGGAAATGGGCTACAGGTGCCGCATTCCCCAGGTCAAGCCACTTTTGAACCAGAAACAGAGGCAGAAGCGCCTGACCTGGGCTACAGAGAAGCAGCACTGGACTGTTGCATGTCATTCGGAAATCAAGGTGCCAGAGTCTGGAGGAAGACTGGGGAGAGGGAAATGCCAAAATGCCTGAAGTCCAGTGTAAAGTCCCCACAGTCAGTGATGGTCTGGGGTGCCATGTCAGCTGCTGGTGTTGGTCCACTGTGTTTTATCAAGGGCAGGGTCAATGCAGCTAGCTATCAGGAGATTTTGGAGCACTTCATGCTTCCATCTGATGAAAAGCTTTATGGAGATGAAGATTTCATTTTTCAGCACGACCTGGCACCTGCTCACAGTGCCAAAACCACTGGTAAATGGTTTACTGACCATGGTATTACTGTGCTCAATTGGCCTGCCAACTCTCCTGACCTGAACCCCATAGAGAATCTGTGGAATATTGGGAAGAGAAAGTTGAGAGACGCAAGACCCAACACTCTGGATGAGCTTAAGGCCGCTATCGAAGCATCCTGGGCCTCCATAACACCTCAGCAGTGCCACAGGCTGATTGCTTCAATGCGGCGTGGCATGGAGGCAGTCATTTCTGCAAAAGGATTCCCGACCAAGTATTGAGTGCATAACTGAACATAATTATTTGAAGGTTGACTTTTTTTGTATTAAAAACACTTTTCTTTTATTGGTCAGATAAAATATGGTAATTTTTTTAGATTGAAAATTTGGGTTTTCATGAGCTGTATGCCAAAATCATCAATATTAAAACAATAAAAGGCTTGAACTACTTCAGTTGGTGTGTAATGAATCTAAAATATATGAAAGTCTAATGTTTATCAGTACATTACAGAAAATAATGAACTTTATCACAATATGCTAATTTATTTTGAAGGACCTGTATTGCTTCTGTCTGTATATGGTTTGATCCATAAGTGCTATTTTAATAGTGAGGATTAAATAAGTTATATTTGACTTCATGTGAGCCGACCATTCTTTGCATTTGCCATATACTATTAGCTACGGGATGATAGCAGGTCGTGCTCTATTCTGGTGAGCTTCCCATAAGTCTTTTGTGTTATATATCAGTTTATTAATTATGTAGAATAAGGCTGTAGATGTAAACATTTTTGGGTAAATAAATTCCATTAATCCATTCACAATGGGAGGGAAAAAATGCAAATCAGCTCTTAACAAGCATTGCCTCTAATGCCACCAGATGTAAGGCAGCTATCCTATAAGTCAATATATTCAGCTCTTAAAATAAGTCTTGAGACATGACTTGGATATTAAATAAGCTAGCACCTCATCTGCAGACAGCTGTTTCAGGGTGATTGCCCCACATCAGTGCAGAGCAGAGAGTACTGGCTTAACTGGGTAGGAGGCCTGTGTCCGAAACAGCTGTCTGTAGATGAGGTGCTGGCTTATTTAATATCCAAGTCATGTCTCAAGGCTTATTTTAAGAGCTGAATATTGACTTATAGGATAGCTGCCTTACACGTGGTGGCATTAGAGGCAAAGCTTGTTAAGAGCTCATTTGCATTTCTTCCCTCCCAGAATTCCAGAGGAGTATGTATGGCCTAAAAGTCTCCTCACACTGATTAAGGTTCTCTCTCCCTAAGGAGAGTTAGTTTCCCCCTTTGCTTATTCACAATGTCATGCTCTTCCAGAGGTTTTTGTAAGATTATTGGGCAGTTTCTCTGCCTACAAGATATTATCACAGATGCTTGGTTTACTTTTGCAGTTCGCAAAACTGAATTTGACTCAGCAGAGATCACATGCCTCTTCTTCACAGCAAAAATGTTATAACATAAACAGAGATGAGAAAAATACCTTAATCCTAACTTCTACAAACCAATGAATACAGAATCAAACTAATCAAACTAATATGAAAAGTTGTTATTCTAAAAATCTTCATCTACTTGCATATTATAAGTTATACCAGCAAGAATTAGTCTTTATGTAGAAAAGTAGGATTTAAATAGAGCCTTACTGACTAGTGATTTAAATCAGTTTGATTTAAATCAAATCCACCCTGATGCCAAGTGTCCCAAACTTAGAACACTTACTCACTGGGTGACTGCGGTCAAAATTTAGGAAAAGTGGGTGGAGCCTAAAACAGCCAATCAGATTTCACCTACTGACTTTATTGTAAAAAAACTTTCAAATACTGCCATTCTCACAGTTTTAAAGCCAGAGGCCCCAATCTTGGCACAGACCATGACTGGGTGACTGGGCTTAAAATTCGGGGAACTGGGCGGAGCTTAAAAGAGCCAATCAAGTATTACCTAGTGCTATTCAGTGGAAATATTTAAATTGCTGCCATTCTTACACTGTTAATGGCAGGGTCCTCAAACTTGGTACATTCGGTTACTGGGTGACGGGAATTCAAATGTAAAAAGTGGGCGGAGCCACAAACAGATTTCCCCTATTGACTTCAATGAGAAAATGTAAAAAGCTATTATCCTTACAATATGAAAGCCAGAGTCCCCAAACTGACACCATGGATCACTGGATGAGTGTGGTTATAATTTAGGAAAAGTGGGTGGAGCCTTTAACAGCCAATCACATTTGAGCCATTCGTTTTATATGGGAAAATTTAAATTACTGCCACTCTGACTGTTAATGGCAGGGTCCTCAAATTTGGCAGTCAGTCAGTCATTGGGTGACTTTGGTTCAAATTTTAAAAAAGTGGGTGGATCCACAAACAGCCAATCAGATTTCAAGCCAACATCCTGTGGTTTCTTCAGAAACAACACCATCTAATTTGAACTGTTATGCTCATTTTTAATGCAATGGTAGAAATCTGAAGCACAATCTGAATATAAATAAAAGTGAAAGGGGCTCACACCCAGACATAATGGATAATAAGGGTTCACCACCTTACTGGGTCACCCAGTTCCAATAAGAAATATTAAATAAAGAATAAGAAAAAAACAGGTGTGCACACCTTCTAGTTTTGCATATAGGATCAATTATTTATTAATAAAAATATTTAAAAAAACAGATATGTATATACATTCCCCAAAATATAAAGATTAAAAAAAATAAACCATGGAAATGAGAAGTGTATGATCTGATGGAAAAAAAATCAAGCCAGCAAAGGAGGCAATATGGACAATCATAATACATTAGTAAGTGCCTTGTATTAACTTTCTCTACAAGATAAATGCCATTTGCTGAAGTGAGACAACCCCTTTAACTTAACCCCTTCAAGACACAGCCTTATTTCACCTTAAGGACCAGGTCATTTTTTGCAAATCTGACCAGTGTCACTTTAAGTGCTGATAACTTTAAAACGCTTTGACTTATCCAGGCCGTTCTGAGATTGTTTTTTCCGTCACATATTGTACTTCATGACACGGGAAAAATTAAGTCCCAAAATTATTATTTTTTGCATAAAAAAATACCAAATTTACTAAAAATTTGGAAAAATTTGCAAATTTCAAAGTTTCAGTTTCTCTACTTCTGTATAACATAGTAATACCCCCAAAAATTGTGACGACTTTACATTCCCCATATGTGTACTTCATGTTTGAATTATTTTGGGAATGATATATTTTTTTTTTGGGATGTTACAAGGCTTAGAAGTTTAGAAGCAAATCTTGAAATTTTTCAGAAATCCAATTTTTAGGGACCACTACAGGTCTGAAGTCACTTTGCGAGGCTTACATAATAGAAACCACCCAAAAATGACCCCATTCTATAAACTGCACCCCTCAAGGTATTCAAAACTGATTTTATAAACTTTGTTAACCCTTTAGGTGTTGCACAAGAGTTATTGGCAAATGGGGATGAAATTTGAGAATTTCATTTTTTTGCCTAATTTTCCATTTTAACCAATTTTTTCCACTAACAAAGCAAGGGTTAACAGCCAAACAAGACTATCTTTATTGCCCTGACTGCCGTTTACAGAAACACACCATATGTGGCCGTAAACTACTGTACGGCCACACAGCGGTGCGTAGAGTGAAAGGTGCGCCGTTTGGTTTTTGGAAGGCAGTTTTTGCTGGACTGGTTTATTTACACCATGTGCCATTTGAAGCCCCCTGATGCACCCCTAGAGTAGAAACTCCCTAAAAGTGACCCCATCTAAGAAAGTACACCCCTCAAGGTATTCAAAACTGATTTTACAAACTTCATTAACCCTTTAGGTGTTGCACAAGATTTAATGGAAAATAGAGATACAATTAAAAAAATTTCACTTTTTTCCATTTTTATATTTTTTTTCCAGTTACAATGCAAGGGTTAACAGCCAGACAAAACTAATTATTTATGGCCCTGATTCTGTAGTTTACAGAAACACCCCATATGTGGTCGTAAACTGCTGTACGGGCACACGGCAGGGTGCAGAAGGAAAGGAATGCCATCCGGTTTTTGGAAGGCAGATTTTGCTGGACTGTTTTTTTTGACACCATGTCCCATTTGAAGCCCCCCTGATGCACCCCTAGAGTAGAAACTCCAAAAAAGTGACCCCATTTTAGAAACTACGGGATAGGGTGGGAGTTTTTTTGGTACTAGTTTAGGGTACATATAATTTTTGGTTGCTCTATATTACACTTTTTGTGCGGCAAGGTAACAAGAAATAGCTTTTTTGGCATCGTTTTTTTTATTGTTATTTACAACATTCATCTGACAGGTTAGATCATGTGGTAATTTTATAGAGCAGGTTGTCACGAACGCAGCGATACCTAATATGCATACAATTTTTTTTATTTATGTAAGTTTTACACAATTATTTCATTTTTTAAACAAAAAAAATGATGTTTTAGTGTCTCCATAGTCTGAGAGCCATAGTTTTTTCAGTTTTTGGGCGATTATCTTAAGTAGGGTCTCATTTTTTGCGGGATGAGATGACGGTTTGATTGTTACAAATTTGGCGTACATGCGACTTTTTTTTATCACTTTTATTACCTTTTTTTGGGAAGTAAGGTGGGCAAAATTTCAATTTCATCATAGTTTTTTATTTTTATGGCATTCACCGTTCGGAAAAAGTAACATGACCATTTTATAGATCAGGTCGTTACGGACGCGGTGATACCAAACATGTGTAGGGAATTTTATTTTTCTCATGTTTAATCAGTGATAAATGTGTTTTTTGATTTTTACTTTTTTTTCACTTTTTTTTGACCCAGACCCACTTGGTTCTTGAAGATCCAGTGAGTCTGATGTCTGTAAAATACAGTACAGAACCCTATAGGGTTCTGTACTGTATTTTACTTACACAGAACAGATCTATGCTTTTAGCATAGATCTGTTCAGCACCATGGACAGCAGGACGCCTGCGCAGACGGGGAAGGGTAAGGACGGGGCTCTCGGGGGGCTGTCTGGGGGCTCTCTCACTCTCCATCGGGGGGCTGCAAAGGCACAGCAGCCCCCCGATGGGAGAGGGAGGGAGCTCCCTGAGCTGTTAACCTTTTGCATCACCGATGTCAGCCGTTTATACCAGGGTGTCAGCAATGTGCTGACACCCTGGTATACCACTGTACACCAACGATTATTATAATGGGAGGTGGGCGGGGGATCGCGATCCCGCCTGCCGCACCGCCCGCCTCCCGCAACTGCCGCCCTGCACCCCGCCACATAAATGAATTCAGGGGTGCAGGGGGGTAAATTTTTTTTTAATTTTTGGCAATTTTTAGGTTTCTGATCCCTGCGGTCAGAGACCGCAGGGATCAGAAACTACATAAAGCGCTGCAAACTGCAGGTCTGAATTGACCTGCGGTTTGCAGCGATCGCCGATACGGGGGGGGGCCCCACAGGAACCCCCTCGGCATTGACCCAAGGTGCCTGGCTGTGTGTAACAGCCGGCACTCAGCGCTGTCACCATGTCTGCAGACATGGTGACAGTTGAATGCCATGACGAGTATACTAGTCATGTAGCGCTAAGTAGCAATGCTCCATGACTAGTATACATGTCATAGGTACAGCAGATTGTCACACTATCTCCTTCTCTGATCGCTTCCCTGACAGGAATTGGGACGATCAGAGAAGGAGAAGCACACAGTCCCTCCCTAATCCCCCCTTACCTGCCCCGATGCGCTGCGATTGGTCCCTCTGCAGTATTGGACCAATCACAGCGATCGTGGGCGGGTCAGGGCTCCAATACAGTTCCTTCCGGCTTCTCTGGTTGCCTAGCAACCCCAGCACGCCGGCTTCACTGTGAGGCACCACATTCCCCCACGTACATGTACGTGATGTTGCGTGAAGGGGTTTTCTGAGATTTTCTTACTGATGACCTATCCCCCACCGATCAGTTGTTTGAGAAGGCAGCAGAGCTCCTAGGTGTTGGACCACCACTGATCAGATACTGATGATCTATCCAGATAGGTCATCAATAAAAAAGAATCTCAGAAAACTCCTTTACGCAATGGTTAATATATATTTTGAAACCACACTGGATTCATCATAAATTTGCCTAATGTTATTGCATGTTCTGTGCCATATAATCTGTCATCCCTCTCACAGCTTTGAAATGCCTTTTTGAAAAACTGTTCCAACATATGCAGAGATTTTATCTAATGGTCTAATGTCACCAAACACATTAAAACAAGAATACCTTGTCCTCTGTAAGTACTGCGCCAGAGGTCACGAATAATTTTATTGATTTCTTCCATTTTCATGCTGTGAAACTTCATTATAGCTCTGTGAAAAGAAAATGTAAAAAATATGATATTTTTTTTTTTAACCACCTGCCGCCAAGCCGTCATTGCGGCGGCTCTCCCAAGTCACACTAACGCCGATTGGCGTAATCTCGCGTGAGCCGAGATTTCCTGTGAACGCGCGCACACAGGCGCGCGCGTTCACAGGAACGGAAGGTAAGCGAGTGGATCTCCAGCCTGCCAGCGGCGATCGTTCGCTGGCAGGCTGGAGATGCGATTTTTTTAACCCCTAACAGGTATATTAGACGCTGTTTTGATAACAGCGTTTAATATACCCGTTACCTGGTCCTCTGGTGGTTCCTTTTGTTTGGATCGACCACCAGAGGACACAGGTAGCTGTGTACAGTAGCACCAACCAACACTACACTACACCCCCCCTGTCACTTATTAACCCCTTATGAACCCCTGATCACCCCATATACACTCCCTGATCACCCCCTGTCATTGATCACCCCCCTGTAAGGCTCCATTCAGACTCCCGTATGTGTTTTACGGATCCACGCATCCATGGATTTGGATCTGCAAAACGCATATGGACGTCTGAATGGAGCCTTACAGGGGGGGTGATCAATGACAGGGGGGTGATCACCCCATATACACTCCCTGATCACTCCCTGTCATTGATCACCCCCCTGTAAGGCTCCATTCAGACGCCCGTATGTATTTTGCGGATCCGATCCATATATCCGTGGATCCGTAAAAAACATATGGACGTCTGAATGGAGCCTTTCAGGGGGGTGATCAATGACAGAGGGGTGATCAGTGACAGGGGGGTGATAACCCCATATACACTCCCTGATCACCCCCCTGTAAGGCTCCATTCAGACATTTTTTGGGCCCAAGTTAGCGGAAATATATATTTTTTTTTTCAAAATCTGTAAAAATCTGTACAAAATGGCCTGTGAAATCCGAAAGGTGCTCTTTGGAATGTGGGCCCATTTGCCCACCTAGGCTGCAAAAAAGTGTCACACATGTGGTATCGCCGTACTCAGGAGAAGTTGGGGAATGTGTTTTGGGGTGTCATTTTACATTTACCCATGCTGGGTGAGATAAATATCTCGTCAAAAGACAACTTTTCCCATTTTTTTATACAAAGTTGGCATTTGACCGAGATATTTCTCTCACCCAGCATGGGTATATGTAAAATGACACCCCAAAACACATTGCCCAACTTCTCCTGAGTACGGCGATACCAGATGTGTGACACTTTTTTGCAGCCTAGGTGGGCAAAGGGGCCCACATTCCAAAGAGCACCTTTAGGATTTCACAGGTCATTTTTTACAGATTTTGATTTCAAACTACTTCTCACGCATCTGGGCCCCTAAAATGCCAGGGCAGTATAACTACCCCACAAGTGACCCCATTTCGGAAAGAAGACCCACCAAGGTATTTTGTGATGGGCATAGTGAGTTCATGGAAGTTTTTATTTTTTGTCACAAGTTAGTGGAATATGAGACTTTGTAAGGAAAAAATAAATAAATAAAAAATCATCATTTTGATGATAACTTGTGACAAAAAATAAAAAGTTCTATGAACTCACTATGCCCATCAGTGAATACCTCAGGGTGTCTACTTTCCGAAATGGGGTCATTTGTGGGGTGTTTGTACTGTCTGGGCATTGAAGAACCTCAGGAAACATGACAGGTGCTCAGAAAGTCAGAGCTGCTTCAAAAAGCGGAAATTCACATTTTTGTACCATAGTTTGTAAACGCTATAACTTTTACTCAAACCATTTTTTTTTACCCAAACATTTTTTTTTTATCAAAGGCATGTAGAACAATAAATTTAGCGAAAAATTAATATATGGATGTCATTGCAAAATTTTACAACTGAAAGTGAAAAATGAAATTTTTTTGCAAAAAAAAAAATTTCAATTAATAACAAAAAAAAAAAAAAAAGTCAGCAGCAATGAAATACCACCAAATGAAAGCTCTATTAGTGAGAAGAAAAGGAGGTAAAATTCATTTGGGTGGTAAGTTGCATGACCGAGCAATAAACCGCTAAAGTTGTGGAGTGCCGATTTGTAAAAAAGGGCCTGGTCACTAGGGGGGTATAAACCTGTGGTCCTTAAGTGGTTAAAGATGTTTGTCTTGCAGATATTGTTTACAGCTTCATAAAGTTAGCCTGCTAGGCAGAATGTAACAACTTATTTTTTTTCTATGTAGACAGCAGTATAAATGATTTTAATAGGTTACAGTGTTTTTTATCCTTATTGCAGAGAACTGTTCCTAAAATTTTGAGAAAGAATGTAAACCCTTTCTCCCAGTACCATGCACAGCATTATGCCTTTTTCCAGTTGGACCGCGCTGCTCCAGAAGGCAGGAAAAACACTACTTTAGACTCCTTCCAATAATCCGTGGATATAGGGAAGCAAAAGGCCACAGAAAACAGCAGTCTCCACTCATTCGCCTCTGTCAGACACCAAGGGATAACCACAATAGTGAAATACCATCGCATACACGGAATAACAGTATTCATTATACTCGCAAAAGTTAATAGAATACAAACAGTATAAAATTGCATACACCCGACCCGGGTTTCACTTCGAAAAGCTTTGTCAGGGGCATCTGATCTGCCCATTCCAGGGCGGTCTTTTTAAATCACAGGAGGGCGTATGCTACACCTCTCAAGCCACAAAATATATAAGAAAAATTATAAGTCCAATACATACATAAAAGAAGTTGATCTACATTACATCATAAGCCATACAAATAGTATAGGATCATAAAATTGTACTAAAACTCCATAGCGATTTTCATTCATATAGATCCACTCCCATAAAACGTCACAACCAATCATAGGCCGCTACCTAATGGGTCCCACCTACTTTCATTCAGAACAACGATTGCATCACAAACCACATGACCCCTCCCAGCCAATCAACTCTCCTTTTCCCTCCTCCTCTCAAAGGTCCTAGAACAAACTCATATATTCATACGACGCATGATTCTAGATCAAAACCAACAGTCATACCTCTCGGTTGTAGTGTGTCCAACCTATGGATCAACTCAACCTCCTTTTTATTAAAGTGGTGTTTTTCCTGCCTTCTGGAGCAGCGCGGTCCAACTGGAAAAAGGATTGAGATTTATGTGAACTGTACCCACTTCACGATTGGGACCTGCGACACTGAAAAAGGCAACGTACCAGAGACTATTTTATTTATTTATACAGCATTATGCCTGATTAACATTGAAGTGGTCCCTTAATTCCACCAATTGGTAATATCGATGGTCTATCCTAATAAGATCTACATCTCTACAGTATGTAGGCAGCTTTCCTTTACACAGAAGACAGTTTACACCAATAAGATAATAATGGTCATGAAGTGTATGTCTGGTGTAATTACAGAATAGTTTTTGCTTTACTTTGGCAGCCATCTGTGCAAAATTGATAGCAAGAAGTGAAGCCCATAGTGGTTTGTCAGTTTTAATTAGTTTCTCGAAAATGAATGATCATTTGCAGAAAAGCTAACCCAAAGTGGCTACGCTTCTTGTTGGAAATTCTGCAAAAGAGACAGCTGCAACTAAATAGAACAGTGCTCCAGACTAAAACAAAATATCATGGAGCCATTGGCTCCTAACCTGAAAAATGTAGGAGCCAAATGAAATTTTTAGTCGCCAAATTTAAAATACATATAATATAGCTGGGATGCTTAGGAGCATGGGGTTTTCTAAGCTACAGCCCACACAGTTTAAGGAGTTGTACACTAATTTCCATGACCTGTCAGACTAGCCAGATTTGCGTTGGTAATCCCTAGGTGCTGGGTCCCGGCTCATTTGCTTCCCGGCCTCCACTGCTTGTCTCGGGTTTCCCCATGAAAATGTTTGGCTGCAGTGGCATCAAGAATCTCTGGCCACGGTGGAGATCTGCTCCCCTTGCATCACATGACCATGTAACATAATGCTTGGGAAGCAGTGGTCAGTCATTGGCTGTAACGCTGTCAAATAGGAGGTTTTCATGAAGGGACTCAAGACAAGCAACAAAGGCTGGGGAGCAAACGAGCCGGGACCCCGCACTGGGCATCAGGCAAGTATGATCACCAACAAAGGTCCTGCCAGTCTCAGAGGTCCAGAAATTAGTGTATCCAAACCCTTTAAGGAGTAATTTTTATATTTTTCTTTAAGGGGTTTCAAACCAGTATTATTCTATATGTGACACAGAATGGGTTCAAATAAACTATCCCCACTGCACTCCTTAAAAGGCCAATCACTTGAGTCGCCACTGCAACCAGTGACCACATCAGCGGGCATCACGTGTTGACGGGACCAGCATGACAGTGGGGGTGGGGGGAGGGCAGCTTTTTTTTTTTTTTTTTTCATTAAGAAAAAATATAACAGATAAAAATATAATACTTCACGAGCTTTACTCTTTATTCTCAACCCCTCTGCTTGCCTGTCAGTGAATGAAAACCTTTGCTCTCAGAGGGAGGAAAGATTGCCCATATTCTAGTGCTGCTCACTGTGTAACTCTGGCTGGACATGGACATTCAATCTGTGAATGTCAACCTTAAAGGTTTCCATTCACTGCCAGCAAGCAGAGATGTACGAAAGCTAGGGGACCTCCTCTGACAGCTGAACTAGCCTGTGCTTAACCCCTTATAGGCTGCTTCAGTGCCATTTTCCCTCTTTTTAACTCTACCACATGTCTTTGGCACAGAAAGGAGCAGTTAAGGGCTCTCTGCCCATCACCCCCGTGTCAGCCAGGATCCATGTATGGACATCTCCCTCCTTTTCTAGACGGTGCGCAGTATAGGCGACAATCTCTCCTTGTCAATTGGCGTGCCATGGGACTGCTGAGCGAACCTCTAGGCCGGGGGAGTCCCATTGTTTCATTGTTCTGCCAGCAGTAACACGGACTGACGGAAAGGTTGACATCCGATTGCTATTCTCTATGTGGAAGTGAATACTGGTCTTGTGAAATAAGGGGAATAGATTATATGATTTATGAGCAGAAATGGTTACTAGTCTGTGCATTGATAGGATTGCGCTGGTTTCACACCAGTGTGTCTGCAGGAGCTCTGTACTGCTGGGGTTGCATAGCATTATATTGATTTGTGATGCTATGTAACCCTTACAGTTCTGGAATGTATTGGATAACACTGACCGCATTAGGTAAGTGTTATCCAATACATTCCAGACCTCTAAGGGTTACATAGCATCATAACGCAACATAATGCTATGAGACCCTGGCAGTGCTATGCAGACCAGGACAGCGGATTCCCCCCCCCCCCCCCCCCCCCCCCGACATACTGTGGTGTTAAAGCAGCACAGCCGGTGCTTATACTTGTTCTTACAGATCTCTGCCTTCTCCTTGTGACCTCATAGGGACCCAGTCCTAGAAAACACACTAATAAATCTGCATGCCTAGTGTTATTAGCCGAAGCCCATGCGGGAGCTCTGTGCTGCCCTAGTTGAAGTGTCTCCAGCAGCTCAGCTCCACAGCAGACTCAACTCCAAAACTTGCCAGACTGCTGGAAGCGGGAGCACAAGCCACGCCCACCCTCTATGCCGGGTAGGGTGAGGGGCGGGTCTTTACCCAGCAGACATCTGCAGCGTGTGTCTGTCTGCTGGATGAAAGCCTTTTTTTTCTTAGAGGCAGAGCAGCAAGCCGAGGGTCTAGGATGCATATGGCGACAAGACTAAAAAGTCTTGTCGCCATTTAGCAGTTCTAAGTCGCATTGGCGACCATTTTGGTCGCCATCTGGAGCCCTGTAGAATACTCTGATCTTTTTGTAATTAACCCCTTCTACCCCAGGCCTGTTTTCACCTTCCTGCCAGGCGATTTTTTTAAAATCTGACGTGTCACTATGTGGTAATAACTTTGGAACACTTTTACTTGTCCAAGCCATTCAGAGATTGTTTTCTCGTGACATTACTTCATGACAGTCATAAATTAGAGTAGGCAGATTTTGCTGCACTGGTTTTTAGACACAGTGTCACATTTGAAGCCCCCCTGATGCATCCTACAGTAGACCCCATTTTAGAAACTACAGGATATGGTGACAGTTTTATTGATACAATTTTGGGGTATGTTCATCTCAAAGGTTGGATGATGTGCTACTTTTATAGAGCAGGTTGTCACAGACACGACAATATGAAATATGACTTTTTTTTGGTTGTTTCATTTTTACATAATAAGGCATTTTTGGAAAAAACTTTTTTTTTTTGTTTCTGAACGCCATTTAATTTTTTTTTTCTGCTGATCATCTTGTGCAGGGGCTCGTTTTTTTTGCAGGAAGAGTTCACGTTTTTATTGGTACCATTTTTAGGTGCATATGATTTTTGGATCTTTCAATATTATACTTTATGGGCCAAAATGACCCAAAATTTATTTTTTACTGCGTTTACCTGAAGGGGTAGATCGTGTGATCCTTTTATAGAGCAGGTCATTACGGATGTGGCAATACCTAATGCTTTTTTTAAATTTATTTAAGTTTTACACAATAAAAGCATTTTTGAAACAATTGATGTTTTAGTGTTTCTATTTTCTGACAGCCATATTTATTTTTTGACCAATTGTCTTATGTAAGGGGCTAATTTTTTGCGGAATGAGGTGATGGTTTGATTAGTACTATTTTGGGGTACATACGACTTTTTGATCACTTGGTATCGCACTTTTTGTGGTGTACGGTGAAAAAAATGGCTTTTTTGGCGCAGTTTTATTATTTTCTTTTTACCGTGTTTTTCTGATGGGGTAAATTATGTGATATATTCATAGAGCCAATCATTATGAATGCGGCGATACCTAATATGAGTGCTTTTTCTTTTCTTTTTTAAATTTTTTATTTTAAAATCAGGGAAAAGGGGAGTTTTTACTTGAAACTTTATTATTAAAAACACTTTTTTTTTGTCCAAATCCGGGACTTCAACTTTTTGGGGTCTGATCCCTTCTGCAATGCATTACAATATATCTGTATTGTAATGCATTGTGTGTTGGTGTATTACACTGTGTCATACACTAACAGTTGCCTAGGAGACTCACCCAAAGGCTTCCGTAGAAGGCAGGCCCTGATGTCTCTGCAAGGCATTGGGCTACCTTCTCACTCATCAGGTCCCTGTCACCGCAGCGCCACTACTCTGATATTGATTACCTATTCTGAGGAAAAGTTCTTTAAATGAAATACAGATACCGAAGTCTGGCTTTACATTTTTTTATTTTCTAGTATATAGTATTTCTATGTTTTAGGTGAAAATTATCTTTAATGTCTCATTAGAACGACCTGTACCCATATGGCACAGTGTATTAGGAGTACTACAATGGCAAACAGAGTCTTCACTAAGTCTCCAGCTGCCATGAGAACTTCTAGGCACCTCACATTTGTGTTGTGGGGAGGGGGCAGATAAGTTTTCAGGGGGCGTTCTCTCCCTCTAAGGGGTTAAATGTCCAAAAATCATACCCAGCCAAGATAATCGCCCAAAAACTGAAAAAACTATGTCTCTTAGACTATGGAAACACTAAAACATGATTTTTTTTGTTTAAAAAATGAAATCATTGTGTAAAACTTACATAAATAAAAATAAAGTATACATATTAGGTATCGCCGCGTTCGTATCGACCGCCTCTATCAAAATATCACATGACCTAACCCCTCAGGTGACCACCGTAAAAAAACAAAAAAAAAAACGGTGTAAAAAAAGCCAATCAAACCGTCATCTCATCCCGCAAAGAATGAGACCCTACTTAAGATAATCGCCCAAAAACTGAAAAAACTATGGCTCTTGGACTATGGAGACACTAAAACATTTTTTTGGTTTTAAAAATGAAGTCATTGTATAAAACTCACACAAAAAAAAAAAATTGTATACATATTAGGTATCACCGCGTCCGTGACAACCTGCTCTATAAAATTACCACATGATCTAACCTGTCAGATGAATGTTGTGAATAACAAAAAAAAAACGTGCCAAAAAAGCTATTTCTTGTTACCTTGCCGCACAAAAAGTGTAATATAGAGCAACCAAAAATTATATGTACCCTAAACTAGTACCAACAAAACTGACACCCTATCACGTAGTTTCTAAAATGGGGTCACTTTTTTGGAGTTTCTACTCTAGGGGTGCATCAGGGGGGCTTCAAATGGGACATGGTGCCAAAAAAACAAGTCCAGCAAAATCTGCCTTCCAAAAACCGTATGGCATTCCTTTCCTTCTGCGCCATGCCGTGTACAGCAGTTTACGACCACATATGGGGTGTTTCTGTAAACTACAGAATCAGGGCCATAAATAATGAGTTTTGTTTGGCTGTTAACCCTTGCTATGTAACAGGAAAAAAAAATATTAAAATGGAAAATCTGCCAAAAAAGTGATATTTTGAAATTGTATCTCTATTTTCCATTAAATCTTGTGCAACACCTAAAGGGTTAACAAAGCTTGTAAAATCTGTTTTGAATACCTTGAGGGGTCTAGTTTCTTAGATGGGGTAACTTTTTTAAGAGTTCCTACTCTAGGGGTGCATCAGGGGGGCTTCAAATGGGACATGGTGTAAAAAAAAACAGTCCAGCAAAATCTGGCTTCCAAAAACCATACGGCGCACCTTTCCCTCTATGCCCTACTGTGTGCCCGTACAGTAGTTTACGGACACATATGGGGTGTTTCTATAAATGGCAGAGTCAGGGCAATAAAGATACAGTCTTGTTTGGCTGTTAACCCTTGCTTTGTTAGTGGAAAAAATGGGTTAAAATGGAAAATTAGACAAAAAAATGAAATTCTCAAATTCCATCCCCATTTGCCAATAACTCTTGTGCAACACCTAAAGGGTTAACGAAGTTTGCAAAATCAGTTTTGAATACCTTGAGGGGTGTAGTTTATAGAATGGGGTCATTTTTGGGCGGTTTCTATTATGTAAGCCTCGCAAAGTGATTTCAGACCTGTGGCGGTCCTTAAAAATTGGGTTTTTGTAAATTTCTGAAAAATTTCAAGGTTTGCTTCTAAACTTTAAGCCTTGTAACATCCCCAAAAAATAAAATATCATTCGCAAAATAATTCAAACATGAAGTAGACATATGGGGAATGTAATGGGGGTATTACTATGCATCACAGAAGTAGAGAAACAAACTTTGAAATTTGCAAATTTTTCCCAATCTTTTGTAAATTTGTTTTTTTTTTATGCAAAAAATAATAATTTTTTTGACTTCATTTTACCAGTGTCATGAAGTACAATATGTGACGAAAAAACTATCTCAGAATGGCCTGGATAAGTCAAAGTGTTTTAAAGTTATGAGCACTTAAAGTGACACTGGTCAGATTTGCAAAAAAATGGCCAAGTCCTTAAGGTGAAATAGGGTTGAGTCCTTTAGGGGTTAAATCAAACCTAAGAATCAGCATATTCCCAATCTTGTAGATACAAGGTTAAAAACCACAGCAGTTTATCAGGGTCAAAGTCTCTTTAACCCAGTCAGGACTCTACCATTTTTCATTTTAAGGACCAGGCCATTTTTTGCAAATCTGACGTGTAACTTTAAAACGCTTTAACTTATCCAAGTCATTCTGAGATTGTTTTCTCTTCACATATTGTACTTCATGACAGTGGTAAATTTAAGTCAAAATACTTCATTTTTATTTATAAAAATACCAAATTTACCAAGAATTTGGAAAAAATCATCATCTTCAAAATTTCAGTGTCTCTGCTCTTATAGCAGATAGTGATACCTCCTAAAATAGTTATTAATTTAAATTTCCCATATGTCTACTTCATGTTTGGATCATTTTGCAAATTACATTTTATTTTTTTGGGACGTTAGAAGGCTTAAAAGTTTAGAAGCAAATCTTAAAATTTTTAAGAAATTTTCCAAAACCCAATTTGCAAGGACCAGTTCAGGTATGAAGTCACTCTCTGGCTATACATAATAGAAACCACCCATAAATGGCCCCATTTTAGAAACTACACCCATCAAGGTATTTAAAACTGATTAACCACCTCAGCCCCCATAGCTTAACACCCTTAATGACAGACCACTTTTTACAATTCTGCACTACACTACTTTCACCGTTTATTGCTCGGTCATGCAACTTACCACCCAAATGAATTTTACCTCCTTTTCCTCTCACTAATAGAGCTTTCATTTGGTGGTATTTCATTGCTGCTGACATTTTTACTTTTTTTGTTATTAATTGAAATTTAACAAATTTTTTTGAAAAAAGAATGACATTTTTCACTTTCAGTTGTACAATTTTTCAAAAAAAAACAACATCTATATCTAAATTTTCTCTAAATTTATTGTTCTACATGTCTTTGATAAAAAAAAAAAAATATGTTTGGGTAAAAAAACAAAAAGGTTTGGGTAAAAGTTATAGCGCAATAACTATTTGAAGCTTTTTGAAGCAGCTCTGACTCGGAAAGTAGACACCCTAAGGTATTCGCTGATGGGCATAGTGAGTATAGCGAGTTCATAGAACTATAGTGAGTTCTATAGTGAGTTCATAGAACTTTTTATTTTAGTTAGCGGAAAATGAGGATTTATTTTTTTTATTCTTTTTTCCTTACAAAGTCTCATATTCCACTAACTTGTATCAATTAAAAACTTCCATGAACTCGCCATACCCCTCACGGACTACCTTGGGGTGTCTTCTTTGCAAAATGGGGTCATTTGTGGGGTAGTTATACTGCCCTGGTATTTTAGGGGCCCTAACGTGTGAGAAGTAGTTTGAAATCAAAATGTGTAACAAATGCCCTGTGAAATCCTAAAGGTGCTCTTTGGAATGTGGGACCCTTTGCCCACCTAGGCTGCAAAAAAGTGTCACACATGTGGTATCGCCGTACTCAGAAGAAGTAGGGCAATGTGTTTTGGGGTGTCTTTTTACATATACCCATGCTGGGTGAGAGAAATATCTCGGCAAAAGACAACTTTTCCCTTTTTTTTTTTTATACAAAGTTGGCATTTGACCAAGATATTTATCTCACCCAGCATGGGTATATGTAAAATGACACCCCAAAACACATTTCCCAACCTCTCCTGAGTACGGCGATACCACATGTGTGACAGTTTTTTGCAACCTAGATGCGCAAAGGGGCCCAAATTCCTTTTAGGAGGGCATTTTTAGACATTTGGATCCCAGACTTCTTTTCATGCTTTAGGGCCCCTAAAATGCCAAGGCAGCATAAATACCCCACATGTGACCCCATTTTGGAAAGAAGACCCCCCAAGGTATTCAATGAAGGGCATGGCGAGTTCATAGAAAAATACATTTTGGGGCACAAGTTAGTGGAAATTATTTTTTTTTTCTCTCACAAAGTCTCCCTTTCCGCTAACTTAGGACAAAAAATATGCCCCTCAGCAAATACCTTGGGGTGTCTTCTTTCCAAAATGGGGTCATTTGTAGGGTGTTTGTACTGCCCTGGCATTTGAGGGTCTCCGCAATCATATGTATGGACAATCATTACATGTATGGCCAACACTCCCCTAAGCATAGGGCAGGGTGGTCAGGGCAGTCAGGACACAAATTCCACTCCTGCTACAGACACGACATCTTTTTCGGGGCGACGGTTGGGTTGAGGTACCAGCAATGACATTGGGGAAATGTCGCTCGTGTAGACGGCTCACTACACTGGTGGTTGGGGCCACGGAACCTCCTAGATACAGGAGGTTCTCGCTGATCTCTTCCTGAAATTTGAGGAAGGATCCTGTGCTCCAAGCCTTACTGTAGAGAACAAAACTATTGTACATAGCCAATTGAATCAAATATACAGACACCTTCTTATACCACCGTCTGGTGTGTCGGGAAACTAAAAAAGGAGCCAACATCTGGTCATTGAAGTCCACCCCTCCCATGAGCAAATTATAGTCGTGGACACAGAGGGGCTTTTCAATGACACTGGTTGTCGTTCAATTTGGATTGTCGTGTCTGCGTGAATGGAGGAGAGCATGTAAACCTCACGCTTGTCTCTCCATTTCACCGCGAGCAGTTCTTCATTACACAAGGCAGCCCTCTCCCCCCTTGCAAGACGGGTGGTAACGAGCCGTTGGAGGAAGCCCCGGCGACTAGGTCGCGCAGTGCCATAGCAGCCAATCTGTTCTAGGAACAAATGCCTGAAGAGGGGCACACTTGTGCAGAAATTGTCCACATAAAGATGGTACCCCTTGCCAAATAAGGGTGACACCAAGTCCTAGACTGTCTTCCCACTGCTCTCCAGGTAGTCAGGGCAACCGACCGGCTCCAGGGTCTGATCTTTACCCTCATAGATCCGAAATTTGTGGGTATAGCCTGTGGCCCTTTCACAGAGCTTATACAATTTGATCCCATACCGGGCACGCTTGCTTGGGATGTATTGTTTGAAGCCAAGCTGCCCGGTAAAATGTATAAGGGACTCGTCTACGCAGATGTTTTGCTCAGGGGTATACAAATCTGCAAATTTGTTGTTGAAGTGGTCTATGAGGGGCCGAATTTTGTGGAGCCGGTCAAAAGCTGGGTGGCCTCTGGGACGGGAGGTGGTGTTGTCGCTAAAGTGCAGGAAACGTAGGATGGCCTCAAATCGTGCCCTGGACATGGCAGCAGAGAACATGGGCATGTGATGAATTGGGTTCGTGGACCAATATGACCGCAATTCTTGCTTTTTGCTTAGACCCATGTTGAGGAGAAGGCCCAGAATTTTTTTCAATTCGGAAACTTGGACGAGTTTCGCCTGGAAAGGCTGGGCATAATAGCTTCCCCGGGGTTGGCGGCTGTAAATTGAGTGGCATACCGATTTGTTTCTGCCACGACTATGTCCAAGAGCTCCACAGTCAAGAACAGCTCAAAAAATCCCAGTGCCGAACCGATCTGAGCTGTCTCAACCCAAACTCCAGACTGGGCGCGGAAAGGGGGAACTAATGGTGCGGCTGAAGTTTGGGACTGCCAATCAGGGTTTGCCAGCACCTAAGGGACTCTAGGGGCTCTACGGGCCTGTCTGTGCAGTGGCTGCGACGGGGTAACTATTGCACGTGCCACCGTACCAGCTTCAACTGCCCTTCTGGTGCTCGCCACTTCATCATGTTGTACGGCAGTGCTGGTACTAGGTCCAGGGTGGGCTGCGCTGCTGGTGTATGCCTCACTACGTAATCCGACAGCGCCCGCACCACTCTGCTGCTCTTCAAGCGGATCCTGCGCAACCTGTGGTGTAGCAACACGGGGCCGGGTACGCCTGGTGGTATCAGGGACCGCAACCTCCTCGTCCAAACTTTGGGTCAGACTGCCACTGCTTTCTACAGGTTCATATTCTGACCCGCTGGATTCATCAGATGAGGGTTTCCATTCCTCATCCGACTGGGTCAGAAGCCTGTAGGCCTCTTCAGAAGAATACCTCTTGTTTGACATTTGGACTACTAAACTTATTCCCTGAGACTACCCAAGAAAAAAAGCAAGCCTGTCTTACAAATGGGAGGCTAGCGAAGTACCGGAGGCCGCTGCGATTGATAAAAAATATCAAAACTGATTTTTTTTATCGCTGCAGCTTTTGTAAAGTGATTGTGCAGTGATCAAAAAATATATATATTTTTTTGTCACTGCGGCGGGGCGGGCGTGGGTGAACGCACGTGTGGGCGACCGATCAGGCCTGATCGGGCAAACACTGCGTTTTTGGTGGAGGGCGAACTAAGGTGACACTAATACTATTATAGATCTGACTGTGATCAGTTTTGATAACTTACAGTTTAGGGTGCATATTACTTTTTGATCGCTTGGTATTACACTTTTTGTGATGTAAGGTGACAAAAAATTGCTTTTTTTTTTTTACGGTGTTCACCTGGTTAGGTCATGTTATATTTTAATAGACCTTGTTGTTATGGACACGGCGATACCTAATTAGTCAATTTTTTTTCACTTTTAACACAATAAAAGCATTTTTGAAACAAAAAAAAAAATCATGCATTAGGGTCTCCATATTCTGAAAGCCATATTTTTTTTATTTTTGCCCGATTGTTTTATATAGGGGCTCATTTTTGAGGGGTGAGGTGACGGTTTCAGTGGTACTTTTTTGGGGGGCATACGCCTTTTTGATTGCTTGGCGTTGCACTTTTTGTGATGTAAGGTGACAAAAAAATGACTGTTTTAGAACAAAAATGTTATTTTTTCAACGTCGTTCAGGGTTAATCATGCAATAGTTTTATAGAGCCGGGCATTACGGACACGGCAATACCCAATATGTTTTATTTTTAGACAAGTTTTTTTTACTTAAAACTTTAAAACTTAAAGCTTGTATGCTGACAGCCTGCCTGTGAGACCCAGCCTAAGGGCTGGATCTCACAGGCTTCTCATTGGCTTGCCTTCTCTGCCATTGGGTCACTGCAGCGCAGGGACCTGATGGAGATGCGGATGGAACCCGTATGTTCTGCAATCCCTCTGTATGCCGCGGTCAGCTTTGACCGCGGCGTACAAGGGGCTAATACGCCGGCATCTGCGTTTTCACCGATGCCGGTGTATGCAGCAGGGGCCCAGCTGTCAGTGACTGTTGACTCCATGCCGCTGATCAGGCGAGCGCAGTGATAAATGTAACAATAGGTACAACATCAATGAAACATTACATGAATGGAAACATGGTAATATATGGTGAATGCTAAAGCAGAGACAAAACACATGTTAGAAACTATTAACTGGAGAATATGGTTAATTAACCACCTCAGCCCCCCTAGCTTAAACCCCCTTAATGACCAGACCACTTTTTACAATTCAGCACTACACTATTTTTACGGTTTATTGCTCGGTCATATAACTTACCACCCAAATGAATTTTACCTATTTTTCTTCTCACTAATAGAGCTTTCATTTGGTTGCATTTCATTGCTGCTAACATTTTTCCTTTTTTTGATATTATTCAAAATTGACTGAAATTTTTGCAAAAAAATAAGATTTTTCACTTTCTGTTGTAAAATTTTTCAAATAAAACTACATTTTTATATACATTTTACTCTAAATGTATTGTTCTACATGTCTTTGATAAAAAAAAATGCAATAAGTGTATATTTATTGGTTTGGGTAAAAGTTATAGCGTTTACAAACTATGGTGCAAAAGAATTAATTTACGCACTTTGACTTTCTGAGCACCTGTCATGTTTCCTGAGGTTCTACAATGCCCAGACAGTAGAAACACCCCACAAATGACCCCATTTCGGAAAGTAGACAACCTAAGGTATTCGCTGATGGGCATAGTGAGTTCATGGAAGTTTTTATTTTTTTGTCACAAGTTAGCGGAAAATGTTTTTTTTTTTTTTTTTCTTACAAAGTCTCATATTCCACTAACTTGTGCCAAAAAATATAATTTTACATGAACTCGCCATACCCCTCACGGAATACTTTGGGGTGTCTTCTTTCCAAAATGGGGTTACATGTGGGGCATTTATACTGCCCTTGCATTTTAGGGGCCCTAAAGCATAAGAAGTAGTTTGGAATCCAAATGTGTAAAAATGCCCTGTGAAATCCTAAAAGTACTCATTGTAATTTGGGCCCCTTTGCGAACCTAGGCTGCAAAAAAGTGTCACACGTGGTATCGCCATACTCAGAAGAAGTAGGGCAATGTGTTTTTTGGGGTATTTTTAAATATACCCATGCTGGGTGAGATAAATATATCTCTGTAAAAGACAATTTTTCCCATTTTTTTTTACAAAGTTGTCATTTTACAGAGCTATTTATCTCACCCAGTATGGATATATGTAAAAATACACCCCAAAACACATTGCCCTACTTCTCCTGAGTACGGCGATACCACGTGTGACATTTTTTTGCAGCCTAGGTGCATAAAGGGGCCCATGTGGGGTATTTATACTGCCCTGGCATTTTAGGGGCCCTAAAGCATGAGAAGTCTGGAATCCAAATGTCTAAAAATGCCCTCCTAAAAGGTACTCATTGGAATTTGGGCCCCTTTGCTCACCTAGGCTGCAAAAAAGTGTCACACATGTGGTATCACCGTATTCAGAAGAAGTAGGGCAATGTGTTTTGGGGTGTATTTTTACATATACCCATACTGTGTGTGAGAGATATCTATTTTTTTATACAAAGTTGTCAATTTACTGAGATATTTCTCTCACCCAGCATGGGTATATGTAAAAATACACCCCAAAACACATTGCCCTACTTCTCCTGAGTATGGAGATACCACATGTGACACTTTTTTGCAGGCAAGATGCGCAAAGGGGCCCAAATTCCAATGAGTACCTTTAGGATTTCACAGGGCATTTTTACGCATTTGGATTCCGTGAGGGGTATGGTGAGTTCATGTAAGATTTTATTTTTGGTCACAAGTTAGTGGAATATGAGACTTTGTAAGAAAAAAATAATAATAATCTATTTCCGCTAACTAGTGCCAAAAAAAAAAATCTATGAACTCGCCATGCCCCTCAAAAGTGATCTTTATAGCGCCGCAGCGATTTTACGGTGTTTTTGCAGTGATCAGAAAAACAAAATTCTGTCACTGCGGTGGGGTGGACTGAACGCAAGTGTGCGCACAAGATCAGGCCTGATCGGGCGAACACTGAGTTTTTTGTAGAGCCTTTAGAACATGTCCTATTCTTGTCCGCAATTTCGGATAAAAAAAAGGCATTCTCTATATAGTTCTGGCAAAATGCGGAAAGCACATTGCCGGTGTCCGTGTTTTGCGGATCCGCAAAACACATACGGACGTCTGAATGGAGCCCTACAGGGGGGTGATCAGGGAGTCTATATGGGGTGATCAAGGGTTAATAAGTAACGGGGGGGGGGGGGGGTGTAGTGTAGTGATTGGTGCTACTTACAGAGCTGCCTGTGTCCTCTGGTGGACGATCCAAGCAAAAGGGACCACCAGAGAACCAGGTATATTAGACGCTGCTAACAAAACAGCGTCTAATATACCTTTTTGGGGTTTATAAAAAAAAAATCGCATCTACAGCCTGCCAGCGAATGATCGCTGCTGGCAGGCTGTAGATCAACTTGTCAGCTTAGCGTTGCTGTGAACGTGCGCATGCTCTCGCGAGATGACGCACCGATGCGTCTAGGAGGAATAACCCGGCCGCCCGCAGGACACATCCCTGCGTTAGGCGGTCGGGAGATGGTTAAAGTGTGCCTGTAATTTGGGAAACCTTTTCATATGTCATGACGACATATCTGATGTTATCCGATGTTTAGATCATTTGGAGTCCGATTATTGAAACCCCTGCCGATAGCTAGAGCGAGGAGAGACGAGCGCTCTCTCTCCTCTCTGCAGGATAAGGACTCAATATATAGTCTATGTGTCAATATCGAGTCTGTCTACTGCAGCAACGGGAGAGAGTACGTTATGCGAGTGATTCTGTCTCCTCATTCTTGCAATTGTCATGGGGTCTTGGCCCTCAGAACCCCACTCATCAAAACTTTTGATATGTCACTATGACAGGAAAAGTTTTCTAAAATTACAGTACCATTTTAAAATTTACATCTTTAATATGTTCTGGCAGATCTGTCTTACACTAGAGTCATAGGTACAGTACATTGCAAATTTACAGACAGTTGACAACCCTGGCTGGAATGTAGAACGTCTGTTGCATCACAACCATGTTGTGATTTCTACATAATTGCAGTATAACAATCTCAAAGGGTAAACTGAACTACTCACTGATCTAATGTCTTGTAATAGATATCCAGGTCTTTATTGGCCAGCTCTGTAGTCCTCATAACAATCATCATCTCTCTATGCTTTTCTTCTGCATCTTTGTACTGTGGTTCACGCAGTTCCTTCTTAAAACGCATTATTTCATCTTCATACCCCTTCTGTCGGCCAAGGGCCAGGCTATGGCTTGTTTTCAGTGTTTCGATTTTGTTTTCCAGCTCTTGATATTCACTTAAATGTAAATTAACAAGCATTTAACATTAACTACAGTGGTGACCAGCAAAGGGAGTTGAAAGGTAACACTTATGGAGACTTCCACGAAAGTATTTCATAGAATATATATTGTACCCTCTAGATTTATCTACCCAACAGTCTCCCCTTTATGTTTTAGAGGCTGCCAAGAGAATGCTAATACTCTTTACAGTTAGGTGGACCTGCCCTATAGTTTGGCAGTTTTGGACTAATATTCCTTTATCAGAATTTGTTTACCTATTAGGTCTTAAACCTCCAGCATTTACCAATGCAGCACATAAGCTTTTACAATATATCGTGAGGGCTGCAAGAATACATGTTGCTTCCAGATGGAGATCCTCCTCTTTACCAATCTCAGCAGTTATCCAGAAGATCAACTGAATTCTACTTTATGAGAAACAATGCAACCCTTTCTGATTCTAGAGAACAGGCTGGCCTTTATTCATCTTACTTCTTGAAGCCAGGCCAGTTAGGCCTAAACCTTTCATTTACCCTGTATCCCTCTTGTCTTTCGTTCCTTCTTTGTGATGGCTCTACCCGGTCCACAGCTGGGGGGTTCTTATCCAATTTGGGGGCAAAATCCCTTCTCCAATTTGAGTTTCTGATGGGATACCCAAAAGGCACCACCCCCATTTATCCCTGACTTGTGAGTGCTCATGACTTACTCTTTCTAACTGATTGATCTATGCCCTGATTTTAGGCTCATGAGCGGATGTGCAAATAACTTCTTGCACTTATTAGGATTAATATACAATTTTCTTTCTATATATGCCATTTTAATGGGCTCTCTTTATTTTATGAACTGACACTTATTTCCTTCCCTATATAGTGTATATCATCCAGTTAAATTAAGTAATGATTTTGTCAATGCTTTATTTTACTGTTTGTATACATATTTGGAAAAACTTAAAAGAAAGAACGGAAAGTATATTAATGCATACTCTGTACCTATTAGCAATTACATCAATAAATACTTTTCTCGCCCAATTTCCTTGGGGGACACAGAAGACCTTGGGTATAGCTCAACTCTATAGGAGGCGTGACACTAAGTGAGAACTGTTAAGCCCCTCCTCCACAGCTATACCCTCAGCCTGGAGAGAGAGACTGCCAGTTTTTTGCTTAGTGTCCAAGGAGGCAAGACACTCCCTGCTCTGCAGGGCTGTTTTTCTCCTGTTTGGTTTTTAGTTTTGATTTTTGCTTTTGTCTTTTCTTTTTCTTCAGATCATCAGGGACAACAGAGACACACTAGACCTCTCTGCTTCTCCCGGGGTTGAGCTGCGCCAGTGCCGGTCACCCGCACTGCTGCCTCCCCCACAGAAGGCAAGGTGGACCAGGGCAGCCCAGCTCCCCTGCATCCCGCACGCCAAGTCCCTCTTCCAGCGTCCTGCCACTACGGTGCCAGTAGCTGAAGGGGCGACCCTGCTGGAACGGACCGAGGGTGAAGACGGCTGTGGTAAGAGAGAGGCTTCTCCAGCCCTACGTTCCCCTCATTCCCTCCCCGGTCTCCTGCGTGCTGGACCCCCATACTGGTCCCTGCTGGACCTAGGCTGGCCCCTGAGGTGTCGTTGGTGAACAGCCATTTTTCTGGCTCCAGGGCTGTCTCTCATATCCAGCTGTTGCCCAATAGTCATATAGCCCCACACCACCACCATACTGGTGACCGCGGGGCGACAATACACTGCCCTTCCATAGGACATTGCACAGGGGTGAGCATGGGATTGCTGTGGAGGAATTCTGCTTTAGGGCCGCTCCTAGCTGCCCTAAAGGGGTTATACCGGCCCTCCCCCTTACCGGTCGCAGATTCAGTACAGGGGGCCCGCGCTGGCTGCCCTGTCCCTCCTCTACGGGCGCCTGGTCCGTTAGAGCAGGGGGTGCAGTGCTGGACTTCAGGGTCCCCCCCCGCCCTCCTTACCGGTGTCTAGGGCCAGGGGCCCGCTCCAGACGCTGCCGGACGCAAGGCCCTCACGGCCTGCATGTACTGAGCGCGATGCTCCAGCAGGCCCCGGCTGACTGTTGAGGCTTCCGGTCGGCCTGGTGCCGCAAACTTTTGAATCCGGCCCTTTGTCTCTGCCGGCCCGCGGGGTGTGCACCCGCGGCCGTTAGTACATGTGTCAGCCCGGCTCCCTCCAGGTCCGGTCGGCCGGGCGCCGCAAAAATCTAGGCCCCGGCTTCACGGCCTACTAGGCCGCAAACTTCCAGCCTCGGTTGGAGGGGGCGGGAACTTCTCACGGCACGAATTCTTCCCGCCTGGAGGTCCCCGCCCCCAGGAGATCGCAGCGCCGCCCCCCAGGCCGGATTTTTGTTAACCTGTTGGGTACCGGCTCCCATCTAGAGGACACCCTCTATGTTCTGGGCCTGTACGAGACTGTGCCCCTGTATAGTGGCCCCTTTCTTGCCTCAGAGTGGCTGTGTTTAAAAAAAAAAAAAGGGGGGGCTTCCAGGGCGCAGTTAATAAATAACGGAATGGCTGCGCAGGACGCTGCAGCCTGATGCAGTAGTGCTGGCAGCACGCTATGCCCCCCTTCCGTAGGCGGCATGTTGCGCTCCTCGGCTGTGGACCCTTGCCATCTCCCGGGATACGGCGCTGGCCAAGTGTAGGCGCCCCTTCTATAGGCAGAACGTCACCTCTCCAGTTACAGGCTGGCCATGTGCATGACCCCCTTCTTTAGGTGGAGTGCTACATTCACCGGATCGGTGCTGACCATGTGCACGACCCCCCCTTCCATAGGCGTTCCGCTGCACTCTCACTGGATTTAATGCCGGACAGGTGCATGGCCCCCTTCTGGGGAGGAATAATTGCACTCTCACCGGATACGGTGCTGGCCATGTGCACAACCCCCCTCCTAGGGGAATGCGGCACTCTCACTGGATTCCTGCCGGACATGTGTGTAACCCCCTTCTATGGCGGTACGCTGCACGCTCACTGGGTTCGCTGTCGGCCATGGGTATGAAACCCTTCCATAGGCGGGACTCCGCACTCTCGCCGGATGCGATGCAGGCCATGTGCACGTCCCCCTTCCATAAGCGGAACACTGCACTCTCACTGGATTCACTGCCGGCCATGTGCACGTTCCCCTTCCATAAGCGGAACGCTGCACTCTCACTGGATTCGCTGCCGGCCTTGTCCATGACTCCCTTCCATAAGCGGTAGGCTGCACTCTCATTGGTTTCGCTGCCGGCCTTGAGCATGCCTCCTTCTCTCAGGCGGCATACATACTCTTACTGGCTGGGGTTGTTCTCTCGCGGTAGGTTGTCTGGCCACGTGCTTGCACTCTCACCGGATCCGCTGCCGGCTATATGCATGGCCCCCCTTCCTTGGGCGGTGTACCGCACTCTCGCTGGCTTTGCTGCCGGCGTGGGCATGCCTCCTCTCCTCAGGCGACATACATGCACCTTCACTGACTGTGTTTGTTCTTGCGCCAGTACGTTGCTGGCCATGTGCGTGGCCCCATCGGTGGCGGGGTGCTCGCGCTCTCCTGGGATGCGATGCTGGCCGTGTGCGGTTCATTGCCCTCTCACCGAATACGTTGCTGGCCAGAAGCATGGCCCTCTAAACATGGGTGCGCTGCTTGCACTCCCGTTGGAAACGGTGCTGGCCTTGTGCATGACCACTTCTCATTCCATTGGCGGTAATTTGCGCGCTCATGAGATTCACGGCTGTCCTTCTATATGCTGTACTGGACGTTCCCCTTTCATTGGTGAACTACTCGTTGCACTCTCACAAAATTCGGTGTTGGGTGGATTATTGCACAATCATTTAATGCTAGGATAATCCTGTGCATGCCCCCCCCCCCCTCCCCTTTCACTAGGTCCTTTTGGTGCGGGCCTTTGCACTCTTGCTGTCTGCAGAGTTTGCCAGGTACCTTTCTCCCCCCTTTTCTGGGCGGACTGCTTGCGTTCCATAGCATGCCTCCTGTACTAGTCTTGTGCATAACTCCCTTTCGGGTTGCATTTCCATGGATACTGTGGGACGCTGTGGCTGTGCGCTCTGTGCGTTGTTTGGGCCGTGTTTGCCTTCTCCTCCCGTGGGTGGGTTGGCCTTCTCGCTGCCTGCGGTTTGCTAGTACGTATGCCTCCCTTCCTCCTGCGACATACTTTTTTCTCTTGGGGTGAGGTTGCTTGTCGCTAGCTTTGCACTCTTCTCTGAAGAGGTAATTCTGTCCACCTGTATGAGCCTAAGGTGTTGTCCAACACACAACAAATGAATGCCCAATGTATTCACCGCTGTATACCTTGTATATATGTAGACAGGCTCTGCTGGCTCGCTACTGCACCGAGCTGGGTGGTACTCATTCTCTGGTGTGGTCCCTTTGTGACGGCACCAGCCGTGTTCGTTGGCCCTTCCACCTGGGGAGTGTTCGGGGTCCCTTGATGTGTACCCATTCGTCCTCCCGTGACATTGCTTCCCCGCGCAAGCCGTCAGGGTGGAGAGTGTTGTCTTTGGCGCCTTCTGCACTTCAGTCTGATCTGCTACCAGGAACAGACCTCTCCTCTCGGGTAGGTCACCCAACTTCTCTTGGGTGCTCATCTATCCAGGTCTGGGGGACCTCCACTTTGGGTTCTTCAGGGTATTCGCCTTCTGCGAGGCGATGTGCAGGTCGTCTCACAGAGTAGCAGGTATTCGGCTTTTGAACTGTCCTGTGGCTTCCTGTTTGCCATTCCTCCTTTCGGTTTGGAGGGTGTTATGCCGGCCTCTGTCTCGACTGCTTTTCCTCGCCAGCTCGGTTTATTGGCTTCCTCTCTGAGTTTGTCACTCCGATGTGGCTTCTGCACCGGCCA